>NW_008614155.1:67268-86420 GCF_000691845.1 Merops nubicus | reverse complement strand
GTAGGGAAAAGGTGATGAACTAGTTTGCTTCAAACTAGCTTTTTTTGCAGGAGTGAAAAAGCCAAGAATTCTAAGATGAAGCTTCCTGTTAGTTGTTTTCAGTGTGTCAATAGCAGGGATCGTATGGAAGAGTTTGTGGGTGATGAGACAAAACTACCATGGGTTATCTAGTGAGAGGTTGGGGTAATTCTTACTTCTCAGCATGTGCTTGCTTTGATGGTGAAAATAAATACAAGACACCTAGGAGTGAGAGTACTGTTTCTGAAAAGAAGCCTATGGAAGTGTTTTACATCAGATTTTCTTTATAGTCTATAGAAGCTGACAGACTGATTTTAACCTCTACACAGCTGTAAATGCCACAACATATTTAAAAGGCATGATGATCATTGGGTCACTGATTGCCTATGGAGATGTGCCTATTTCAGCCACCTTGCTGCTGTCCTGGAAAATAGAAATATAGCTACCTCACACTTGAAATGTTATTGAATCCGCTGTTCCTTCCCTCTCCCAATGGTGATAAATGTAGAGATATTGAAGTGAAAACATCCATGACTTCCTTCTCTAATAGGTGAGAGCTTGAGCAGATGGAATATTTTTACCAGAGGCCAGGTCAGGACACTCTTTTCACAGTAGATGTGTACTCAAACAGGTTTCTGTTGACATGATTTTATTTTCCCTTGGAGGCAGTTTCTCTGTGATGAGTTGGGTTGTTGTAAGCCTTCCCTCTTTGGGAGGAAGGATATGAGAACGTGCGTCCGGGCGTGTAGTCTCTCTCCAGAAGCTGCCTCTGCCATGATGGTGATGATGATCACCCATCCATTTTTTTTGATTGCTACCTTGTTTTCTTGAAGACTTACCCATAAACAGTTTTCAGTTTCACAAGAGAGCGTAGTACCTCATGGTGCTGGAAGATGTTGCAGTGATCTTTAAACTCTTCCGGTGGTGCAGAAAAGAAACTGCTTGGGAGAAGCAGCTAGTAGTAGCAAGTAAAATTCCTTCTAGAAATAAAGCATTACACTACATGACATGCATACATCTCTGCCAGTCCTGTCCCTGGCTATAGCAGATTGGGAAACTCCCCTCAGGTGACAGAGCTAGGCAGGGTGAAGGTGTGAGGAGCAATGCAGGGCTTGTCGTGCTCGTTAGGTGTGATCTGTGCTGAGGAAGACCTGGTGTGCCTCCAAATGGTGCAGCTGAGAGGTTTCTTTGTAAAAAGAGGGGAGATGGATGTGGTCTGTGAGGTTAATGGGTCCAGATAGTGCATTTATTGTCTGCCTAAGGGCTGACACAAGAGTGTGTGCTTATTCTAGAACTATGCTAGGACACTTAGTGAGGGCAGAAGTAGAGTTGTCTGCCTAAGTTTAGTAACTTCATGTTAATTTGCAACCTTATGTTGCATTGAACTAGGTATTCTGGAAAGGTTCAAGATGCCACCAGCCAGTCTACATTAACTGTGTATTAATACAGCTTTACCACTGATCAATCTCGTGTTTTAAGCAGAAGGCTGTTCCCAGAAATTACCATCAGTTCCTTGTCACAGGACTGATATGCTTAGTGAGCTCTCAAGGCCTCACCCAGCATTGTTTTGTGGGTTACAGAGGACTTGGGAGGAAACAGGTTTGATCTTAGAGGAAAAAGAAGGCTGATGCATGTTTCATTCTCATGTTCTCCACTACAGTGAAAGGGGGATTATGACTGTGCTTTCAAATGTCTGAAAGTTGTTGACAGGGACAGTGAGAAATCTCAGATGCTGTCTGAATTCCCAAATCTCAGTTGTTTTATTCAGTTCTAGCTACAATAAATTTCAAGGCAGAGAGGATAAATGGCATGTCTATTCCCTTTAGGCCATTTCAGTGCCTTTGGGGCAGCTCATTGCGCTTCTTCGCCGTTAAACCATTAGTATTTTCAGTGCTCAGCTTTTGGAGGGCAGGAGGAGGAAGAGTTGCTCAGAAACCCTGGTGCTATATGCCTTCCATGGGCCCAGCCTAGGGAAGGCTCATGTGTTTTGTACTTCCAGTAGCATTAATGGAAGTTGGGTTTGCTTCCTTACAGTTCTGTGGGAGGCAGGAAGGAGGACTCAGCCAATGCTATGGGGCAAGGATGTCTGTCTCTCCCTGAAGAACAGGGATCATGGGGGACCCAGCACCCTGGAGGAGGTCAGCCATCATCTGAGCTCTAGATTCCCAGACTGGGAGGTGATAGGTTTCCAGGGAACCTCACTCAGGTTGGAGTGGTGCACACACAGATGTATGAGAGAGGTAGCAGGGACTGTGCTAAACTCTGCTGGTTTGTTCATGCTCAAATTCTGCCTTGACCAGCATGCAGCTAGATGGAGGTGGGCATGTTCTCGTCATGGACTTGAGTGTTGCTCGATTCAGGTTGGAAGAGGTCAAGAAGACCACCTCTGAGTTACTTGCATGTGCCTGTGCGGTGCAATCCCTTTGGCAGCAGGGACACGGGGCTGACTGCTGCCCAGCACTGGCAGGAGCCAGCAGAGGAGAGCTGTGCTCCTGGGCTGCCCTCAGCTGCTTCGCCCAGAGCCCGCCTGGTTCCCCACGCACAGTTCTGGGTAGATACCCCATGAGTGAAGGGGTGTTGGGTTCTCGGGAAACGTTTGCCCGAAAGAGTGGTAGGTTCATGACATAGGTGGGGTAAACTCAGAGTGCTGTTTGAGGCGTAAGAAGAGCCGCAATCACATTGCCTAGTCTTTGACAATCTCCCAGTACTTTTATGAAACCTTAACAAAAGCTGCTTTAGGAGCTTCTGCCTTGGGAATCCTTTGCCTGAAGGGCACCAGATTTGGACTCTAAATCTTAATCCTCACTTCATGAGGCACCTGCTCGTTTTTAGACTATCTGTGACTCTTAAAGCACTCAGAGCTTACTTTTAAGCAAAGACCCTTCTAAGAAAGATAATTTTAACTTTAGCAGAAGCTGTACGCAGTTGTAATATTTTTCCTTTGGGAAAGTTGGAAGTGATCATTTATGTTCTGAAACGGGGTTTCATTTTATTAAAGAAAGGGAATTAAACCCCAGGTTAAGAAGAATGAGAATAAAGAATTCCCTTGCTTTTATTTGTATAGGCCGCATACTTCCTCACACAGCCCCACTGGCATGGAAGCCCCGTGGTGACCCTGTCACTGTTCAGCACAGGGTGGAGATTAATCTGGAGAGCAGTAGGTAATGAAATGAGTAGTTTTCAGTTTTTTTCATTGTGTTACCAGTGAAGATATTAAGAGCTCTAAGTGAGAGAAATACACTTACTAATGTTTTTGTGAGGGTTTATCTCAAGAGTGAGTTTAAAACATCATTATACAGAAGTCTATAACATCTTCTATTTGTGTTTATATTTTTGATCAAAGACCAGGAGGTAGAAAATATATTTATCAGAAGGAACTCAAAGTGTTTAAGCCTGTGGTGATGGCAAAGGACAGAAGAGGAGGGTTTCAGTGCATTTTACTATTCTGCCTTCTTTTGCCGGGTTTTGTGTTCCTTAATTTCTTTGTACCTGGGTTTCCTACCTGTAAATGGGAGTGGAGATTCCCGATAAATGTCCCAGTTTCCCAGTGAGATGATAAGAACAGACAAGTTAGGACTGGTTATTACTGGCTAGCAGCAAGTTGGAGGCCACAATTTGCAAAGAAAAATACCTATTATATTAGCTGTGCAGTTAAATTGGCCTCATAGGGCTTCCTAAGACAGAATTAAAACAAAGATCTCCGATAGTGAATCAGGACAAACAACGTTGGAGCAGGCACATGGTGGACATGTAGCAGTTTCTGGTGCTGTTTGAAAGCAAGATTGGTGGCTACATGGTGAAGTAGCCCTGCTCTACCCAGAGAGCAGTTGCCTTTGCAAACAGACAGCACTCTCTAGGGAACTTGGAGACTCAGCAGGCTGCACTTGGATTCCTGGCACAGTGAGGTGCCTTCCGGGCAAGATCGAAAACTGCCAGCCCCTCCGAGGTACATGACAGAAAAATCTGTGTAAAGATGTTTAACGTCTTGATAACTTATTTTTTAAAATCCTATCCTTTCAAGATCTAAATGCTGTAAGAGCAAGGGTTGTGTTATCTGTGTGCTGGCATCTCCTGGGATGACTTTCACGTCATGTGGAAGTGATCCTTTGAAGCTGGTCTCTTACTGCTTGTTGTCTCTTATAATCTTTCTTTCGCCCTCAAGCATCTCACACCAACCTCTTTTCTGTGCTCCACTTCCTTTGTAGCCACATGGTTCTGCATCCTGCAGATTCTCAAAACTACCTAAATATGTATGTACAGAGGGAAAGGATTTCTGGAACCCAGAATTTCTTAAGGTGTCTTTTACAAGCAGAAGTTGCAGGAACAAAGTTGAGGCTCTTTCCAGCCTTGTATGTGCTTGTTTTCCTCTGTCCCTGGCCCTAGAAAGTGACTCTCCCTTTGGTTATAGACACTTGTAACTCTTGGAATTATGGACACTTGGAACACTTTGGCTTCTGAACTCTCACAGTCAGAGAAAGCAGGCAATTGGTGTAACACTCTCTCCTTGTTTTGGTCTCTCAGCTGGCCTTTTTTCTCAGGGCCTGCTATGCTCTGTGGGCAAGGTGGAGGTGCTGCTGCCTGCTCTGGATATTGTCCCTCTTATTGTCCTCTCAATACTGTCCAAGCCTGGCAGTACTGTGAGTTGTGATGCACGGTCACGTCACTCCCATCTTGCAGGTGCTTTTGGGGAGACCAGCACATGATTCTCCTTAAAACAAGGCTGGGAGCAGCAAGTGCCAGACCTGCAGGAAATTGTTCCTGGACTGGAAACAAAAGCAGAGGAGAAGCCTGCCACAACCAGACAGGAGAGCTATTTGAATTAAAGGCACCTGCTATCCCCAGCTGAGCACTGGATACTAGTACACAGTTTCATTTGCTGGGCAGACCTGTATCCACTTCTGTTTTCAGGGGATATTGGCTCCTGCAGCTTTCTCCCTGCTGTCTTGAAGAGCCAGTTTGTACGGTTAGAGCCCCAGGGTGAGTAGGTAGGAGATCTTTCAGGGAGAGGGAGAAAATGGGAGTGTCACATGTGAGAAACAGCAATCCCACCTTTTCCAGGCCTCCTTGAATTTTTATGTCATTGGGTGGATGGGACCAGGTGTGCTTTCTGTGCTCCGCATCCCTTCAGGGCTTTTATTCTGAGAGTCTGTTGCATTCTTTATGTCAGTGGCCTGTGGGAAAAATATGACAACCATGGTAAAAAGGAACTGGAGGAAGGAGCTGGGATTTACATTACCTGAAAAGTAATAATACCTTCTTTTCTTTTTCACATTGCCTTGTTTATCTAGTATGTTGGTTCAGTCCCTCACAGGGCATCTGAACAAAAAAAATGTGCATATGGCTCTGCACATCTCATCCTGAACTGGCCTGTGGCAGTAATGCCTGTCTGGGTGTTTGCACGGGAACCCATCACTTTTCCTGTCTGCTCCTAACACATGGACAAGAGATTGAAATGCAAAACCTGTGCTGTGGGCAGGCTTCTCACCAGTGTGCAGGAAGGGCAGTGAATGTGGGGGATGCGTGTGTGAACGTTTGCCCTGCAGATAGAAGACTCAGGTTCATGCTTATTGGTTTGATCTTTGTCTTTGAAAGATACCATTGGTGGAGTATGATGTGGCTGAACAAAAATGAACTCTTCTAAATTCAAGTGCATAAATTACACGTTTATGGAGAAATGCTTCTTTGGCCTTCATTTTATATAGCCCTCTGCAGTTAAACAAGTTATTATTGAAGGATTAGAAAAGCATTATGTTCACAGTATTCATACTTCACATAAAAGCAATAGTGTTTAACCTCTCCTTTAGTCCCAAAGAGACTGGACAATGAAAACCTGCTTAAAACTGAGCTGGGAGAGTCAAGATAAGGCTTTACAGTAGAAGGTTAAGCAGGCTGTTGGTGCATCTGTGTGATGAGAATTCTGTGTTCTAACAGGACAGCCTATGGATGGCAGCTTAGTTTATGTGGATCCCATAAGAGGACTTTTGCTGCCATACAGATCCTTCCCTGGGAGGACGGTGTCAGGTCTGCTGTCCTGATTGCTGGCTGGTTATCATAGAGTTCCAGGGGAAACAGATTAGAAGAGACTGTTGGAGGTCACCTAGCCCAGCCTGTGATCAAACCAGGGCCAGCTTCAGTTAGTCTGTGGCAAGAAATGCTGCAAACTGGGTGTTCTTGCAGCCTCCTAGAGCACAGACATCTTCCAGGAGGGGGTGTTGAGAGGTTCCTTCTGGATGCTTAATGAATCCTCTGCCTCTTTGCAATTAAGTGCCCATGCCTGCTTTATCCATGCAGACTCTAAAAAGATCTTGAGAGGTGACTGGGTTAAGGAGCCAAATACTAAGGAAAGGGAGCCTGAGAGTGTAAGAATGGATTTTTTTTTTTATATTTTTTAAAAAAAGTTTTAGAAAATGAATGCAGCAAGTTTGGATTTAGGCATTCTTCATATGCATGAGGTGTTATGCATTTTAGGGCTGCAGGTGAAGAGTGCTTCTGCAGGTGCTGATTACCTGGAGCACTTTGGTTTTCCCTCACGAGGCAGGCATGCCTGTGAATCACCAGGACAGACCTTCAGGCCAGGCTGGCCTGAGCTGGCTGGCCTGACACTGCTCAGGGAAAACAGACTGCAGAGTGATTGTATAAGAAAAAGGATAACCCCTGCTCATCCTCTGTGCAAAGTCACATTTGAACTCAGTGGGTAATCTTACAGAAATTCTGACCCTTGCCATGTTTGTATTTGGTGCTAATTAGGAGTTTTTCCCTAATATTCACTATGGGTGTATCCGCAGATGCAATATCTGAAGCCTGAACTTTTAACTACTGAATGTTGTTCCTTTGAATCTTTTTCTCATGCCACCCACCCTGAGGAAGCTGCAAGTAGGCAAACTCTGATTTCAGAGAGATGGAGCCAGTCTGCACTGCAGGTTAGTCAGAAAAGGCTGGTATTAGTTCCCGCGTGGTCTTCACCAGCCATTAAGAGCAGCTCCCATTGAGAGATTTCAGGTGGCAGGCAAGGGTTGGTGATTCCCTTTTGAGTTGCCTTATGTTCAAATATAAATAAATAAGACCTGATTTTGTAAACTTTTCTGCTTGGAATTCAAAGACAAATATTCAGTATGGTGATAAATCAGAACTAGCTTGGGCAGATAAATCAGGACTGATCACCTTGACGCATATGGGATTGTAGATGAAGCATTCCCGTTTGAATCTTTTGCCTTTGAACCCATTGCTCCACAAGACTCTGCTGGATTAAAGACTCTTAGTTTTGGAGTGATTGGCAAAATGCATTTTTCTTAAACTTCAGATTATTTAGGGGTAAGGTGGTGGGGGTTGGGGTTTTGATGGTTCTTTTTCAGAATTAACAAAGTGGAGCATAGGAAAGATGATGCTGTCCACCTACAGTCCCACATCTACGCACACCTCTCTTCCTTACAGGCAGTCTGCGGGCTATAGGACATGTGAGTGCAAAATTTGGTAGATGTGCCTTGCTTTGGGAATATGCACAAATATGATGCAGAGGAAGGAAAGGAGAATTCAAAGACAAATATTCAGTATGGTGATAAATCAGAAGGCTGCATATTGTAATTAGGCATAGCACTTGTAGATTTTTTCATGGGGTGTTAATTTCTTCATAATCTAAAATGATTGAGTCAAATGATTTTTTTTTTTTTTTTTTTTTTTTTCCCCTTTTCTTCCCTAGGGAGAATAGAAGGGGCTGGCTAGTTTGGTCCTACCTGTCCTTTATTCTTCTGCAATCTATTTATAGCCTCTGCAGAGGGCAAGGAAGGAGGGAGGCCTAGGAGAAAACACTGGGATTTAGCCTTGGTTGTTTTACATTGGAAACCCTGGCTTTAACCCCTTCCTTGCTCAGCTGCACTATGAATATCTGAAATCTTTTAGCTTTGGCAAATAAATGAGCACATCTCTTACTGTCTGTTCTATAAATAAAATGTGCATGTTGTTAACTCCGCATTATTACAGAGTAGCTGCCCTTCAATATTTATGAAACTGTCATCTGGGGTTGTGTGTCGGCCTTGTCTCCGTGCTGTGACGTGTGTGCGTGTAGCTCCCATCCTCTCCAGAGGTGCTCTGGGCTCCTCGGTGGCAGTGGGTGAAAGGAAGAGCGAGCACAGGCTGATGCTTTCAGATTCACTGTGCTGAAGAGATAAATGGAATTGCCAGAGGGTTACTAATACCCTTTAAAAGAAGAAATAGTCTCTCTCCCAAAAGGATGTTGAAAAAATTAGAGCAATTACATTTGTATTGAGAACCTCTGCACCAAAGGGAACAGGGAAGGGGAGTGGGGGGATGCAGTGGAAGGAACAGGACACAGAGTTCCCATTCTGTGCTCCAGACTAAATAGCTGGGCTTAAAACTGGGGCAGGAGAAAATGGTTGTCGGTATTTTTCTTAAACATGTTTTCGCACAAATGCAGGGATGAGCAGGGGGCTGTTCTCCAGTATGGCTGTGATGCTGAATATGTTAAAGCTGCATATTCTGACACAGTATGGTGCTGCTTCTGTGCAGCTTTATTTGTGTACACAAAGAGCAGGTTTCAGCACCCTGTGTTGATAGAGCAGCACTCCTCAAAGTGGCAGGGAAAGTAAAGGTGGCTTGTTTTTTGTTTTTGTTTTGTTTGTTTTTTGTTTTTTTCTTGGTTAATGCCAATTGATTTTTCCTTATTAAACTGAGTTCTTTCTGCTGCAGCCTCTGCCACTGTGTAACTGGAGATGCCCTGCTTACAAATGTCTGTGAAGTCAGTCTATTTTCCATCTGTAAGTAACATTTTAGTGTTTAATGCAATTTATCTTCACTCAAATTGCAGAAGATGTCAACACTAAAACATTTGCTACAGACATCATAAACTTGAGACATTGGCAGGCACCACTGAGCAGAGCAGAATCAGT
Source organism: Merops nubicus (assembly GCF_000691845.1). Taxonomy (NCBI): domain Eukaryota; kingdom Metazoa; phylum Chordata; class Aves; order Coraciiformes; family Meropidae; genus Merops; species Merops nubicus. Next base: position 77,499 of record NW_008614155.1, on the reverse strand, counting down.
GGCAGTGAATACATATTTTTAAACCATCTGGTATACAAGTGCTATTGGATCAAAATTTGACATGGTGTAAAAAACTCACCACTGTTTGTCAGATGACCTTTGGGAAGGGAAATCAGTATCGCATGTAAATGCACACGAACTAGTACATCCTGTCTCGGTTCATACTTCTGGGCCTTGTTGCCTCACTAATAACTAATAGGTTTATTTAGTAATGTTTGGAAGATAAACCAGTGCCTCGAGGGCTTTGTGCACCCCTTGGCGCTCTGAATACGGGCTTTCTTTGGCCTCTGTGGCCTGCAGGGAAGCAGAGCTGCAAGAGCTGTGAGTGGGAAAGATCCCTTTTCTTTTTTCTCCCCTTGTCTGTTTTGATGTTTTGCTTTCTGTCCAGTTTTCCCTTTGTTAGGAGCAGCTTGCATGGGTAGCATAGACACATGCATGTGCGCACACAAACAGGAGCCGCTGGTTATTTTATCTTTGTGGTATACGTCTGTTTGGGGAAGGGGACTCATGGGGCTCTTTGTGTTTTGATGGAGAAACCCCTTGAAAACAAGTAGCCTGGTTATTGCCAGTCTTTGGCTAAGGGTACCATGTACTTCAGCAGGGACATGTCTGCAGACAGCTGTTCCTGAAATAAATGTTGCAAAGTCTCTAGAATTTTCTCCTTTCTTTCCCAGAAGATTTCTAGCTCATTTCTGACCACGCATCAGATGACTGTGCATTAACTGCTGCCTATGAGCAGCAGCCAGCATGAGAAATGGTAAAATTTCTCAGCTAGGCCCTAAAGCATTATTGAAAGCAGGGGCTCTGCGAGCTAAAAATCTGAAAGGCTGAGTGTGTGCAGTCCTCCCTCAGTTACAGGTGGCTCAGAATGACCCCAAAGAAAAGTGGCAGACAGCTCCTGGCATTAAAAAGCCAGCTACCATGAAAGCACCATGCCAGACCTCACCACCCACACACAGACCGACCATGATTTGGTCTTTCATGGTTACATTAGCCTTTAAAATATCCGGTTTAGCAAAAATGACTTGGAATTGCAAACATGGTAAAAACAAACAAACAAACAAACAAAAGGGGAATGAAAATACCCTCTTTCTGCAGTAGTGACAGGTTGTCCTAGAGCATCTCGCTGTCTCAAAATGCATATAAAATACCATGTCCACAACAGGCTTTTGAGACAAACACTCCGTTACTGCATAGGTATATGAAGAAATCTTCAGCACCCACACATTTCCTTCAGCTTTACCTTTTTCTTTTTTCTTCCTTTGGAGGATGAGGTAATTTCCAGATTAATGCTGCCTCTTTATGAACAGACTTAACTAGGTTGCTCTAGATCTCTTTGTCTTGGAGGATGAATAATACAGAGGTAATAGCAATATGAGTCATTTGCTCCCTTAAAATCAGCTGATACTATGTTTTCATTAGGCAAAAAAATTAAGAGGCTCAGTGTGGATTTAGGACCCGAGTTTTACAGTCTCTACCTGGTAGGTTTATGTGCACAGGAAAGACAGCCACATCTGGAAGGTGAAGTTGCTGTGAATGAATTTACTGTCATCATTTGGAAAGCTCTTCTGTAGACAGATACTCCTTGCTGAAAACAGAGCATTACTCAACTTCAGGTTGTGTCCTCTAAGAGGAGGAACAGGGTGCCCATGAGTCCTTGAGATTATGAACTGGGATACTTTTAAAGGAAACTTCTTCCAGAGCCCTTCACGTTGAGAGGCCGGGGAGGTGAGCAAATAGACCAAGGAGTGGACTTCCCTCCTGCACACACACAGTAGCAATGTCTGGATTTGCCCAAGTCTCTTGACAGAAATGCATGCAAACTACATGTTCTGCATCCTGGGGCTACTGAATCAAATGGGGAGGTGACATAGGGTGTGCTGAGACATTCTTAGGTATTGTTTTCCTTATTCCCATAAGAAAGATATCGATATCACAGAGATTTGTAGTTCAGGCTTTAAATAAGCTAGAGCCAAAGTACAAGCCTATTCTTAGGTGACTTTAAAATATCCTGGCATGTTTACCAACCTGGCTTGAAACCAACTAAAACATGTGCAAACAGTTAATACAATATATTGCCAAGGCAGTGACTTTCTGCTATCTTATAGTGTAGGCCAGTGAGTGCTTTTCTTCACTGAACAAGCACCGAGAAGGAAGGAAGATGTAAATGTAAGCAACAGTGACACCTGACACAGTGTCAGTCTCCAAGCATCCTCTTGATACATACTAGCAGTGTATTACCTTCTCTGAAGTCACATTTTCTGTTCAGGCACACATGGGGGGGTGGGGGGGGCAGGGGGGAGAGGAAACACACCACCACTACCCTGCAATGCACAGCCTTCAGTCTAGCTTTCTAGTGCTATATTCCTTAATAATTTAAGGACAGTGATAGACTAAAAATTGCAGTCTTAGCAGCTTCAAATAACCTGCATTAGACAGAAGGTGAATATCATATTTATTACGTACTCAAGATGTCTGACTATCAAGACAAAGTCTTCTATGTGTTTGGCACTGTATCACTTAGAAGGGCTCAGCTGTATGTTACATATTACTCAAAAAGCCATCTATAATCACTTTAAGGGGCTGGTGTTCATCTTCCCCCAGTGCTGCTTGAGGGGCTTCACTGGGATAAACAGCAGCTCTGCTGGGACAGCACAGAGAGAGAGAGAGAGGAGACAACTCAAGTATGAGGAACAGTGTCGTCATGCTCTCGTGCTGTCTTGCTCCTGGCAGTTTTCCCTTTCCCCTTGAAGCTTCCTGACCTCAATGGATCCCTCTGCTTAGCACCTGTGACACTAGGAGCAGTGCAGCTGTACTGCCACCAGCCCTACTAGCTCTGCTGGTTAAGTGGTGTGGTTTGCAGACAAAAGTGGTGCTTGCTGGTGTGATGCTTTTGGAGATTGTCTTTCCAGTTATGAGGTTGCTTTTTCTATTTAGAAAAGTGTGACATCACTGCCAGGCTAGGAGGCCATGGGAATCACTTTTTAGCAAGGTAATTTCTGAGTTTTGGGGTCTTTGAACTCAAATGTGACTATCTTAATGTAATTTTCTTTTACTGTTAAGATTTTATTGGAGTACTAAACCAGAAAAATACATTCATCTCTTGGGAATGCAGATGCTTCATGGGGCCTGCTGTTGACTGTAGCGGGGAAGGGATGTGACTTTAGGGCTTAGAAGACCTGTGGAAAAAAACTGGTTTTCTCAAGAGATTACTATATTTCCATAAACATGGCACGGAATGTTGTCGTAATAGCAATAACTCACACACACGCATCTCTGCGTTCTTCTTCTCGTACTGGTTCCTTCCTGCAGGCTGTGTGACTTGAGCTAGATTTTGGGCTTTGGCTGGCGGTCATCCTAGAGTCTCCATCTGAGCTGGAGTTACCTGCATGGTTTCCTCTTGATTTTCACAAAGGATTCCCCGTCTCCTGGATTTTGGCATTACTGTTAGGTGGTTGCCACCTATCTCTCTGAGCTCTGGATTATGCTGCCAGCTGGCTGAGTTGCAAGAGTCCGATCCCCTTTTGTACTGGTGATGATTAGCTGTTAATACAGGGACACTGCACAGCCTCCAGGTGCCTTCTTTTAAAGGGCTTCTGTTTTTCGTGAAGGATTGAATTGCCACTGCTCTGAAATGTTACATCTCTGCTGTTGGGTGCTGCGGTGGGGGGCAGCAGCCTTTATTTCCACCAGGATGGCGTGAGAGTTGACTGTCACAGCACAGTTACAATCCTGTACAATACACTTGCCATCCCCAGTAAATCAGCAGGGACGGTACTTGCTGGGTTACCTTCTTATTCAGTGTGTAACTCTTTTCACTGACACAAAACTCATTCCTGAGATGTGGTATTGGTCAGCCGAATTTGCAGGACCACAGATCAGCTAAATGTCACCATATCATGATAGCTCACATTCGCCTGTAACGTGGCAGCGGTGACAGGGTTATTAATAGGTGTAGGTACCTGCTCTGGATGCTTTATGGGAGCACAGTGGGCATAAATGGCAGTGGAGGGATTTGTTTGTGGGTTGAGTGACTTCACGGGATAACAAATGTTATCGGCTGCCACGCTGTCAAGGACACAATTAATTCTGGTTGCGCAGTACAGTTAATTTGGTATGCATCTCAAATGTTTCAAATGAGCTTTGCATGCAGATCCAGTGGACCGTAAGAAAAGTTTCTTTTTAGCCCTCAAATCTGCCTCATTTATTTTAAAGTGATTCTAAAGGGACCTGACAGTGTCCCTTTATATGAAACAGAGCTGCTGGTTGAAGTCAAAGGCACTCTGCTCCCTGCTCTCCCTCTCCCTGGGGGCACTTGTGCTGATTGCCTTTTTGTAGGACTTCAAACTGCCATATCAGCCTATAATCAGCTCCTAGAGCTCTCTAGGTGCAGGACGGTCACCCACAAGAAGCAATCTGTAGCAGGATTCCTGCCTTCGGGGAGCTCCAGTTAGAGGGTTGCGCTGGCCCTTACTAATGGAAATGAAAGCATGGTTTAACCATTCTGTTCACATCTTTCTCCTCAGGTATTTTTAGGGCATTTAAGATTGACGCACCTAACACAAGAGTTCAACGTTGTATGGTGCTGCCCATGTTGGAAGAATGTGCTTTAAATTATTTATTTCATAATCAGGAACTGATAAGATTTTTAGTTACCATTCTTCTTAGCCACCCTCTATGTCTTCTGTTTTCTGCTTGGGTTGAAAAGAGTCAAGTTTGTTGTTAAAACAGCAAACTTAGTAGTAACAGGTGCAAAGAAAGAATGAACTCTTTGTTTAGGAACTCACTTAAGTGTGGACAGAGAAAAAACTCTTAAAGAAAAAAAAAAAAGAGGACAGGGAAGGGGCAGTAACTTAAATGCAGCTATTAAGCCGTATTATTGGGACCCTGAGTTTGTTCTTAATGGAGGGAATTTAGCAATGCAAATATTTCTAGTCACCAATTACCTGTTATATAAATAGGTCGGAAATTTGCACTGTTAATACCAGACATGTTGAAACCTTTCCTCAGCAGTTCATCAGTGAGAGATTTTGGATTTTTTTCTGATTTGTATTCCTGTGGCTTGTTAAAGGCTTGAAGAGGGGGAGGAGAATGGGAGTAGGAGAAAAACAGGTTTAATGGGCTGTAAGGAGTAAAACTCTTTTCTGTTACCTCTACTGTAAACAAAATGATCAGCTGAAGGCTGACTTTGTTTAAAAAGGGGGAAAAAGAAAAGTAAATAGCACTGATTCTTCTGTGCTATTGCTCTTCCATACTTTTACTTTATGTGCCTTCCTTACAGGCTTTCATCCTTTAAATACAAACAAAGAAGCATTAAAGGCACACAGCTGCCAGTATGGCTCTCTCCAGCCAGTGTTTCTGCAGAGGATATCAATAATCCAGGCCGTAGCGAGAGGTGTGGGGAGACTGGGGTGCGATGCTGGTGGGTGCCAGGCATGCATCTGTCACCCCAGCTCTTCCTTGGCACGTCTGTAGGGCCTTTAAAGGCATCCAGATAGTTTAGAAGCTACTTTTAGCTAACATATTTTGTTGAATGAAATATTTTGGTCAGGGACCAGATGTTCCTATTGAGAAGTGAATACACACAGAGACACGTGGAGGAGATGTGCCTGCTTTCCTGTCTGCCGTTTAATTTTTAATTATACGAATTGAGTGATTGTGGGTTGCATGTTTTTGCTCCAGTCTGCTCTTTCATGTTGCTTCCCCATTAAGAAACAGCAGCTTTTCTGGTGCAGAAAAACATGAGATAACACAAGATGGTAGCGCCTGTAGTAAATGGCGTTTTGTGGATTTGGGATTGGTATTATGTGATGCAGCAGCCCAAGGCGTGAAGTAGCTGTGCCATCCTCCAACAGACTTTCTAGCTCTCAAAGAAGAAGAGTACTCAGCTTGGGGTGATTCTTTGTATGTTTAGAATTTTAAAAATAAATAAAGGGGAGGGCAAAGGAATTTTTACGCTCATTTTCACCATATTCTTCTGGAGAATATAAACCACTGGCTTAGCCGTGACAAGAGGTAAGCCCTTAGTTTCTTCTGTGGCCTTTGCTGTATTAGCAACATCCTCCAAGGCTTTATGCTGTGCCACAACTGCCCCAATGAACTAGGAGGGTGAGGTCAGAAACTGGCTGCAAAGAGAGCTTATATGCTTTGGGGTTTTTTTGCCCCCTGGGTATTCCTAGCCCATTGACAACATTGTGTGTTGTACCTGCATAACTGTACTGCTGTGAGTGGGCTGTCACTGTGTTCTGCAGCTAATGCAGTGGGAACATCTCTTTCCGTGAGGTCCATGAAGGGATGCTGTCTGAACTCAGGCGTTGGAAAGTCAGTGAGTGGTGTTCTGCACAATCCCATTTCTGTATTGCACACAGTAGGAGTGTTCACAAGGGCTTCAGTAGTGTGCAGTGTGCTAGCAAGCCGGGTCAGCCTGTGATCCCTGCCTGCAATGAGCCTGGTCCCATGCAGGATTAATCACTTGGCAAGTGTGTGAGTGTGTGTTCATTGTATGTACACATTTGGTTGAAGCAGGGCAAAGCAAAGGGGTCATTTTTGCTGATTATATTAGCCTAGTAGTTAAAAAAACCCAAACATTCTGCAGCAACAATTAACCATGTTCACACATGGAGGAGATAACTGAAGTCTTGGCGCTTATGCCCTGGTCAGTAGTTATGTGACCTATTGCAATATAGATCATACAGTTTTATACAGGAACATTTGTAATGTCTTATTTGTCAAGACTCACCCTTTGAAGGTCCAGTGTGCAGGTTGAGGGGAGAACGGTGTTTGGAAAGGTTTCTGCCTCTCAGCCTTTCCGAAGAAGAGTTGTAGCAGCTTCTCCTCTGCCTTGGCTGCTCGCTGTAGGATAATGCTGCTCTTGTTCCTCGCTGTTCTCAACTGCTGTGTCAGACCTTGGTCCATCTACTCCAAGGCTCATGTTTGAGAGCTCACCCATTCCTACTTCACTCAGTAATTAGCACCAAACACGTGCAAGAAGAGGAGTTTCTCATGTCTGTCCCTTCCTATCTGCTACCATCTGCTAGTGCCTCGAAGCACTTATCCTGAAGTAGGGGCTGGACATGAGGAGCTGTGCTGCCACAGTGCTTCTGCTGACAGAATGTCCTAAGAGACTCTAGTGTTGTCCTGTCATCTCCCTCCATGAATTCCTGAGATGGTCAAGGTGCACCTGCCTTCTGGAGAACTTGGGAACCCATGTGCCTTGAGAATCTTTTATTTTAGTGATTCATAAGGCAGCATTATTATCATCTGTCAGAAATACATTATGAAGGCAGAAGGGAAGGCAGCTTGTCTCTGCGTGCTTAACCCGATGAGGAATAGCAGCTCTCAAGGGATAGCAGTTCCTATTTAAAAGCTAAAGAATTATAATTTTTTTTTTTTCAAATATTCTCAGAGATTTACATGTCATTAGCCTATGCTCTCAAACCTAGCGGATCCGTTAACACCGAAAGCTGGACCGGGGCACTAATACCCTTCTGAAAACAAAGATGAGCGAGGTCCTCTCTCACACTTGGAAGATAACAAAAAGCATTAGGTTGTTGGTGAAAAGATAAGCAATCCCTGTCGTGTTCCCGGGAAGGACAGTTTTCCCCTTGTGTGCTGTTCACTATGGGGCCCTGTTCAAGTGATAGTCTGTATTAGGACAATTAAGCCTAAACAAAAAATATCTTTTAGGAGTGTTGCAGAAGTGACAGCAGGATTTGGGAAGTGTACCCTGCTTGGGATGAGACAAGGCCCTGCGATGACTGTTCAGTGGCACTGCTAGGCTTGAGTTGCCTTGGCTTTGGAGTGACCCATGGCAAGCAAAAAGAACATGAAGAAAGAAGCCAAATGCTAACACAGAAGCAAACTCTTTGTTAAGTTCTACAGCTCTTGGCTCTTCAGTCTAGGATTCAGTGTTTATTTGGGATTTTTCACCCATGAATAGACTTTCCTGTCTGCTTCTGTGATGGGGTGCAGATGTCAGGCAAGTGAATGTAGAATGGTGGCAGAGTAGCTTACTGATGGTGTCAACAAAACGTTCAAGTGATGTACTTCTGCAGAGCAAAAGTGATATGGCTGTGATAGTTCACTTTGTTTGGGGAGCCAAGGAAGTCTTGATAGCCCCCAGGCCAGGAGAGCTTATTGTGCAAAGCACTGCCAGGTGATGCTTTCTGCAGGCTTTGCTGGCATGGCAGCGTGGCAAACTTCTGGAAAGGGCAGAAGTGAAGAAGGTAGAAATCGCCAAGCCCAGATGGATAGGGAAAAGTATGTGTATGTGTTAGCTCATGCACAGAATATTGATAACAGCATCTTTTTCCAGCATGAGCCAGTTGTCACTGTACGCCAGTCCCTGAATCTTAGCCTATTTTACCTAGGAAACTTAAACTCCTTATCCTTCTCTTCAAGGCTTTTACACTTGCATCTTGGTGCTTTTCTCTATTTGTCATTGCCTCCACCTGTCTCTTTAAAGCTGCCTTTGTTGTCTTTTTTCACCCACGACTTCAGCTTTTTCCTATCGCTCACAGTAATCGTGAGGCTGGAATAGCCTGCCTGCAATACCACCAAGTCACCTGCTGGGAAAGGACCACTGCGGTACAAAATGGTGATGCAGAAAAAGCCTGCAACGTGTTCAATCACTGTTTCAGTTGCTGTTGATAGAGCTACAAGAGAACCTGTGTTTGTGACGTGCAAATATTGGCACATGCTGGTTTCCTAAAATTAAAGGTGCTAGATGTCACATACAAAGGTGATGCATTTTTAAATCATAAGCTCTAAAGATTGGATGCTCCTGTTTAATAAAACTTGAAATACCAGCGAAGTCTTGGTTCAAAATGTCTTTTTCTAGTATTTTAGAAAAGCAAGTAGTTGATAAAATTAATGAAGTCTAATATTTGTGTGAAGTAGAAGTATTTCTTTTAATTGTGAGAAGATTTTGTCCATAAAGACCAAGGATGTCACTAAACCAATTCCAGGTAGTGTGGATTTATGGAAAGTACTTCCATCTTGTGACACTGCAAGCTTAATTAATAAAGATAACTGTGCAGTAGTGATATACTAACTTCTGTGAGGTGTTTGACTTAATGCATCTGATTGAAATACACAGTGCTGAACAGTAGAGTTTCAGGTTTGATCAATGACCAGAACTGGAAAGCACTTGTTGTACAGTCATCAAACGGGGGTGTTTCTAGTGGGACTTAGCAGAGACTGTGACTGGCTCCTGTCCTAGTCGACACCTCCATTGGAGAGATGGGAAATATACCTTCTATTATTTGTGGATACCAAGTCTAAGAGATGATTGGTGCAGAGGGTGAGGTTTTTATGCGGCTACATAAACGAAGCTTTTCCAGAGCCATGCATAAGGTTGCGCAGTCTTTCGGCAGAGCCACCCAGCTTTCCATTTTACAGAAGCAGCCCTTTCTGATGTGGCACACGTACGTGTGGTGTACAAGTCTTGTGACTTGCTCGGCATTTCAGCCTGGTGGAATGGACTGTAATGTGGTCCTTGGATCTAGACAGGGAACATAGAGTAAGGGAAAATCCACCACTTTGGTGTCGGGAAGTCTGTGTTTTAGTTGAAGTGTTAAATTGGAGGTAAGAGAAGATCAAACATAATCCAAGGTCAAGAAAAATGGGATATAATGGTAGACAGGAGGAGATCAATTTGCTTTCCTTATTAATATGAAGATGAGGAGGAATTTGATTATAGTATATAAATCATTTTGGAGGGAGAAGAAGGACTTTTTAAGGTTTCTTAATCAAGTGAAAAACATATTAGAAGGATTTAACACGTGGAAATTTTGAATTGTGGTGAATTCAAATGGAAGCAAGGCACAGGTTTCTAGCAGAGAAGGCGAGCAACTGTTGGAACAGTCCACCACTGGAAGTGGCAAATTATCGAACTTCAGGTGACTTCAGTATTGCCTGGGTGACATTCTTGGAGATCTTCTAAAGCATACATTTTCGGTATGAACAGCAAGACTCTGCTTCTTCACATTCTGAGATGAAACACGTTGTCAGACTGGTGATCTTGTGTTTCCTTCAAGACCTTAAAATCTCTTTATGTGTTTCAGGATATGCAGCTATTCTTTGTATTCTTTGGCTGGCATATCGAACAGACGGGGGGAAAAGAAGCCATGAATTTGGCACTGATTCCAGCTTCAGGAGGTTCAGCAAGGCTAGCAAGCAGAAATATGCAGGTGACAGCCTTAGGCAGAGCTTTAAAGGAAAGTATGAAAAT
>NW_008614155.1:240-67237 GCF_000691845.1 Merops nubicus | reverse complement strand
AGGGAAAGCAGAAGATGGTGGAGTGGTTCCTGTGGGAAGGCGCTGGAGCAGAGCTCATGTGGCATCATCTGTGCAGCAGGTAAAGATGGTTAGTTGATGGTGTCTTGAATGGCCTTAAAAGGTCAAAGAGAAAGAGAGGAGCTACTGTACTAATCAAGAGACAAACAGTATAGAAAATTCACAGCGTGATGGGGGGATTTTAATATAGAGTGGGAAGTGCATAATAGCCTGGAGGGGCAAGTAAGAGAAGCCTCAGGCAAGACATCAGGGACAGCAGTAAAACAGCCGAAGAAACTGAAAGGAGAAAATGGAGAGCTGGGTAGCTGGGTCACTCAGCCTTCATTGCAGTGAAGCTGAGCGACAGCAAGGCAAAATGTTGTAAAAGAATGGCTTTGAAGGGAGATGTCTGAGATTTCTGCAGACCCTCTGCCTTCCCTGCTATGTCTCTTCTGAAGGGGGGGTGCCTGGACGTGCTGTTGCAGAAGATGTATTGAATAAAGATGGTGCAACAGAATGTCCCTAATGATGGCTGTCAGTCAGTAGGGGTCTCACACTATTGTAGTGTGTTTACACCACAGTTATCAGAAACTAAATGGCCAGGGATGAAGAGAGTACTGTGCTGGTAAATCTTGGCTGCTACTTCAGCTGAATGACAAATACAAATCCTGAACCCAAAAAAGGAAAAATGATCTGGGTGAACAGCAGTAATCATTCTGTAGATTCATTTTAAAGCTAATCAAGGTTGCAGATAACAAGCTTGTAGCATCTGGCAGTCCATAAATGGTATGATGAAACCTTTAACTCTTTGACTTGCTGACAATGTTGCTATGATTTAAACAACTGTTATGTTAAACATTGGAGGAGTAGAAGGGAGGACAGGAAATAGGAAATCATTGAATTGTGGGACCTTACAGCTTTTGAAAAGGAGGCTGTCATCCCTTCATCCACACAAGACTCAACAGAGTGCAACTTCTGCAAGATCTGTACATTCTATGAACACTGAAACCCTACATCCAGAGTTATCATCAGCACTTGTTCTTGCCTGCGTGAACCTGAGGAAGAAAGTACCTTGGAAACCGATTTTCATCTTTAGGAATTCCATTTGTATGAAATAATTGTTAACGTAAGAAAACCTACAATTACGTGAAGTATAGTAAGAGTTGTTGCTTTGTAGCTTTAAAATGAGTCCTTGACCAAAAGGTTCATCTTTTAATATCGTTCCTAACAGCCAGAAAGCTATAGTATAAAACCACAAGTAGCCAAGTTCAAATGAGTTCTCTGCTCATTCTGAGGGAATTCTGCTGACCGAGTGGTAGGTGTGTGGGCATGCAGCATGTGTGCCATGGAGCAGCAGAAGCACTGGGAACTACATCATTTCGTTGTTTCCTAATGCAGAAGTCTGTACCGAAAAGAGTGCAACCTCAGAGAAGTAGTGGCCCAAAATTAGAAATAGTATTCTAAGGCTGAACAGTGTTTTGCTTGGGAACAGTGATTTTCCAATACATTGTGTCTATACAAATTTGTATCTAACCTGAGGGTTGCAGGGGAATATCTTCTTATCCATTGTTTAATTAATTCTCTTTGTGTGTATCTCTGTTTCTCTTTAATGGATGCAGACCCTTTCAACCAAGGTTTCTGTGGCGGCTTCTGTAACTGCTCTTCTCTACCCTTCTTATTCCTATGATCTTATCAGATAAAGTTCTCTGGAATTCTAGTGCTGTTTTAATGTGGCTCTTAATCTCAACTTTGCCTTGTTCATATGTAATCGTCAATCATTATTATAGCTTGTTATGCACTGGTAATGTGCTTGGCCTTGTATATGGCATAAAATGAGAATGACTGCTGGAAAGATGAACTAGTAGACTAGAGATGTGCTGGGAAGCCTCAGAGGAGGGAGAAATGTAGGGGTCTTTAGTTTTATGTCTGATTGTTACTGTTGACTCCCTTCTTCTGAGCACTCTGAATGAGGTTTGAGGACATGCATTGCCTTTTTTCATTTTTTCATCCAATTGCTTTGTTTTCATTCTGTTCTGTATTTCAAAATTGTGGCAAACTGAGATGGAAGAGGGTTTTGTGCTGCATTTCTGTAGCTTTTTCTAATTCATCTATAGTTTTGTGTATGTATGGCTCTCCCCCAGCATCTATTTGTGCAGAGAATTTGGAAGCTGTTCACTGAGGCTTTGCAATTGCCCTCTCCTCTTTTGTCCACCTATGAGACACTGTTTGTGTAGCTGCAAGCAGAGCAGACCGTATCTCAGGGGAGGAGCAAGGACTCACGCTTGTATTCAGAATGATTGGCAGGGAGCCTCGTTCTTAGAAACACCATAGGAATGTGACACCAGAGCACTTGGTGAGACAGAGATATGTATTTAGAGCTCCCCTTCATTCAACTGTTGTCTAATGGAGTTTCTGCCTATTACCTGAAGTTAGGGAGTGTATTCATTATCTTAGTGCATAATGTGGTTGATTGCAGGTTTTAAAGTAGGCAACAGTGTTTATAAATCAACAAAAGTTGATCACAATTAAAGCTGGAGTATCAGTAAAAATGTGTCAGCTGCTATTAGGAACAGTTCTAACAGCAGGCTTTAGTCAGCTCCCCCTAAAACAAGGCAAGTAATCTGCTGGTAATAATGATAAATGTCCTTAGAGATGTTGTGAATTGAACCTCAGCACTGACTTTCAGTAATATTTACTGTAAGACTCCACGACCTGTTCAGTGTCCCGTTATGCACTGCTTATCTTCTCTCGCTCTTTGTATCTGAGATCTGCTTTGAATTTTTACAGAATACTCACTTCGGATATATTTTTGAAAGGGAACATGACATCCAGTCCCCTCCTTAGAGTCCTGTGAATGAGCATTTTGTCTGAGTCAGCCTTGAAATGTTACAACACCGTCTTATTTTTTGTCAATGTTTGTATAAAATGTGCAGAAAGCCAAAACATAAAGAATTCAACACTTAACAAAGAGCAGTAAGCATCTGAATTGGCCTGAGAGCTTGAGAGATTACTTGAGCTCTGGAGATTACCGTGGACATTTGTTTCAATGGTTTTTCCTGGCTCTTGGTGTATCTTGCACCTTTGCTTCTAGGCAGAAAGCCAGTCTCCCTTTGTCAGAGTAGTCCAGAGATATGTTACTGGGGGACCGCAGCTTTTTCTAGTCACACAAGAATACGCTGAAATAGTAAACTGCTGCTGAAAACAAGGCTGAACTATCTTGGCTAACAGTACTTTTTCCAACAGAGCCATTGATTCTTATCTTGTTGAGCTGATGCCCCTTTCCTGGCCTCTGTTAAAAGTAGAGGATAGAGTGGGTGTCGTTTTGTTTCACTGAAATACCGAGGTTTCGTCCCTCCTCCATTTCATCTATCTTTAAGCTAGCTTCCAGCTAAAACAAAGCACTCCTTAAGTTTGGGCAGTGATATCTTGAGCTACTGGAAAAGGGCCAGTCCAAAGCACTTGATTTCAGGGAGATTTAATATAAAGTTTCTCCTCAGAAGAATATGAACTTGGTGCCAAAGGCCTTGATTAAGACCATTTCTAAGCCTGTTGGACATTGTCAGATGCCTTTCCTTGTGATTTAATTAGCTTTCTAGTAAGGTTTAGTGTCAGCTCAGAAAACAAATGAGGAGAGAGGGTATTGCTGGCTGTCAACAATGCGTTAAAGTGTTATGTGAGAATTAAGCTTTAAAAGCATTTTTCTCAAGTATTAACCACAGTTCTCGTAAATCACAGAGTAACAGTTTCAGAATTATCCTATACAGGCCATGCTGAAGAAATCTTAACGATCTGCAAGCGTACATGAAAAGGTGACCTGAGGTTTGCCCCAGCTGGAGGGACTCTATAACTGATACATGCAGGGGCATGGCAGAGCAGCTCATGGAGGATTTTTCACAAGGGTGAAATAAATAGGAAGGGCAGAGAAGCTGGTTGATGTTCAGAAATGCAGCTGCCAAACATCACCCCTGCTTAGCAGAAGGCAGGGTGGTCTGTGCTCAGGTGTCCTCTCATAGGAGGAGCCCGTTGCAGAGCTGCACCAGCACAACCACATCCAGGTTCCTCCTTAGGGCTCTTCCAGGTAGGGTGCTGCTCTGGCATTTCGACCACACTACCAGCATGGAGGTGTTATAAAGTGGAAATCGGTGCACAGTCCTGCCTTGGTATGGGATGAACCCCAGCTTGCCTTGCACACTGCTGCTGCTGGGGGAGATGTGGTGCTAGTTTGGACATCCAGCTGGTCATAGAGGTCAGTTGCACTGCAGGAACCAAGGCAGTCCATAACCAAGCTCAGGGATTATTCCACACCTCCTCAAATCTGGAAGGCTTGTATTGCTTTCTAGTCAAGACGGACTTTTTTTTCATATAGACAAGTGTGAAATCTATGTTGCCATTTCAAAAACGTAGATGATGATGATGATTTCTTCGTCATCTGAAATGTGCTGTTTTCAAGTAGAACAGCTTGGCTCGGAGGCGGCGGCGGAGAGGATCCCACCTGCAGCATGTGTCTGCACACTTGTGTGCAGTCTTTACCAAATCCTGCCTGGGCCCATCTGTCATGACAGAGTAAAAATAATTCCACAACACTGTATGCTCTGCAGTCTCACTAATATAGAGCCACGCTTAGTAATAAATCAAATGCCTAGGTGTCATGTTTCATCCTATGCAATTAAACTTTGTAAAACCTCCCAAAAAACGTATTTTAACATAAGTAGCAGCTCACTGTGAGAACTTCTAATGTGTGTTTGTCACGGTCGATTCAAAAATTGATGTGATGCACCGAGTGTGACAGTGATTAGAGGATCATCATTTCAGTATTCTTGCAGCTCCATGATTATTTAACAAAGTTCCAGGTTAGCTGTGTGGAAAATACTAATGCAGGCTATTTTGTATGTGAAGGAAATATACAATTAAGCCCGTGTCAGATCAGCTGGGGTCAGCAAGCACTCACTCCATTTTTTCTGTGGAGCAGGATACATGTGACATTTATAATGCTGGGCTGCAGTGCCTAAACCCTTGCTTAGGCTTCCCGAGTCACATCTCTGTAAAGCAGGGCTCATGTCAGCAGGCAGGGTAACGCCTTGCAATGCTGGCTGTTTAAAAAACACCTCATGTAATTTGTGCCAGTCTCCTGTCCCCACCAAATTCTAGAGAACTTTTTCTACGCTCTTCACTGTCTGACGGAGGGTCTTTGTGATTTTTGACAATCTGTGTTTTCTGTGATGGTGCAGTAAGTGCTATAAATTTGCAGTCATGAGGAAAAACAAAAATAATTTGCATGCAATCCCAGGTTGTTTTCATAGCTGGTGAATAAGCTCTGGTATTAGGATGTAGTTGTGATTCACTCAATTAGAAGGTCATCAGCAGATCAAAATGAGAGGTAAATACCTTGACAGAAATATCTACCGTGGCTAATTTTTTTTTTTTTTTACTTCAGCTGCGAGCTTTTCTTCAGGAAAGCAGAATAATAATAATGTCTAGTAACATTTCTAGCAATAAACAAGAGCACTCTTACCAGGGCTGTGAAAATTAGCTTGCTGATAAAATGTTCAGAAATAGGGAGGACCCCAACAGTGTGTTTTTTCTTAACAAAATAGAAACAGAATACAAGCACTTGAAGGACTTCTCTAATTATTATTTTTGTATAGCTGTATGAAAAAAAAATTTAACGTTTTACAGTAAAATACGGTGTAGCCTGTGGAGTTACTACTTCTGATATTCTGTAAATAAAATATTTTGACACGGTTGTGATGTGGAGTGTCGAAGCTGTCTGTCTCACATGGGCACTGGGTAATTACCCATCCTAATCGCAATTATATAACCTAGTATGTTGTTACAAGATTAGGGTATCTGTTCATGTAGCTGAATCCCTGAAACGTTCAAAGCACTGGAAATTACTGCGGGGAAAAGAAAGGGAACGTAAACATTTGAAAATTACGTTTAGGGAAGGCCGTTAGGGTTTGAAGATGTGCTGCCAAAATCAAGGATGTTTGCCATCAGAGGGGAGGCAGCAAGGGTGGGCACGAGGCAGCGCTGCGGCTGTGCCAGCGGTGCTCTGCCAAGCGCGCCAGCGGGCAGGCTCCGCTCTGCGCAGCCACCCCAGCCCTGCCTTGCAGGCCACCCAAAAGCTGTCGCGCTCCCTGGACTCAAGGAGTTCACAGCTCTGCCCTGGAACCACCTCAGAGCTGGGCATCCTGGAGGGAGGACGCCTCGGCTTAGTCTTTGCCACCACTGGGGAGAGGCTTGGGCCGGTTGCAAGCTGAAGGCTCGGAGTTTGCTCCTTCCTCTCTAACTCTCTGCCTCATGAAGGGAAGCTGTTCCCTCTAGGTCAGAACTTGGTGCCATTTTCAAATTAATGTTCATTGTTGAAGGCTCAAGTCTGAGTTCTGTACTTCTATGACAGCTTTTCAGTTAGAAGTGCAGTGAATTATTCTTTTGCTGCTTCCCTTACCAGGTAGGGAGTGAATAGATTACCTGGGGTTCAGCCCTTCTGCCGAGAACAGAAGCTTCTCGCTCACAGGGAAATGGTCATTGTGCGCCTCGACCCAGCCCATCATGTCGGGCTCTTTCACTGTGTATGGAGGAATCGCGTGGAGAGAATTCAGCAAGGCAAAATGTTTTGTGCTTTAGGGAGGAAGCCCTATAGCAGGCAAGGATAAAAAGCAAAAGAATTATTCACAGTGCCTATAACTGAAAAGGTCTCAGAAGAATAGAAGTCTTAGACTGGAGGCTTTCATCATGAATGTGGATTTGAAAACAAGACCAGGTTTTTGACCTAACTTAAGCAATATGTGCAGGAAAGATACCCTTGCAGAAGTGGTTAATGCAAGCAGAGGGGATGATTAAATGAGTTAGACCTTGTAAAAGGATCCATTTATCAAGGCTGTGTACCAGGGGAGCTGCCATCCTCAGGAGGCTGGCAGGGGGATTTGCAGAGCCTTTCTTTGTAGGTCATGGCTTCCAATTTGTCTTAACTTGCTACTGATTAAAAGTTACCAGCGAATCTCTCTGTATTAGCTGTCCAAAATGAATTTGTTACCTCAGTAGTGCTCCAGCAGGTGCTGCCTTGTGCAGTATAAGAGTTGCCATCACACTGGCCCTTTTCCCAACAGAGTTGGCAGAGAGCTGGAGACACAAAATGCTGTTGGTCTCTTCCCAAGGCTCAGGTCAGGTCCCCAGAGGCTATTGAGAGTATTTCTGGCTGTACAACAGATCTCTTGGGTGACTACAGAACTAGTTTCTTTCACAGGACTCCATGTCTCTCTGTCAAAGGTGATGGTGGTACACCCTCTTTGTAAAACCACTGATGAATACTGCCACGGAAGAAACGTAAAGGTAGTTGTGAGGATTGCCTGGGGTGCAGAGGCAGTACACAGGACAGACTATGTGAGATGCCCCGTTTGTATTATTTTCTACCAGTTTCTTTTATCTGATCCCCAGCATCAGTCACTTGTAAAATGCCGTGAGAAAGAGCATATTCCTTATGGATGGGGAGGATGGACTAGCAACTTACTGAAGCCATCAAAAGAAGACTAGAGCCCATGCATCCAGAGCAAGAAGGGGTCCCTTGGAAACATCAACCCAAGAGTGGAGACCAACAGCACAGAAAGAAAGAAAGAAAGAAAGAATATTGGCAGTAGTAGACCTCTTGGCCAGAGCTCTTTTGTTCTTTGATGGCCTCTGTGCTCTTGAATTTTATGTACACAGTATTTCACTTCTAAACCAAACACAAGTACTCATTAATACCAGTGAGGACTTGCTGAGGAGTTTTTAAATGAGACAGTTCTGCTGAGTCAGATAGATGAACGTATCCACCGTCTCATGTTACATTGCCTAAAATAGAGATCTTTTAAAAAACGGAATTACAGTGCATCTTTTCTCGCTTCATTCTGCATGCTAGCACCGGGATGCCAAAAAACTGCTTCACAGGCCACAAAGTTATTTCAGTGCAGATTCAAATATCTCTTGTTTTAATAATATATATTATATCAGTGGCTTATTTCAGGTGGTGGAAGAGTGGGTGACAGTGGTTTAGAGGAAGACTTCTTTCCTGAAGGTTCCAAGAGCAGTTTGGTACTTAACTCCCTGGTAGCTTTTAATGGGAATTAAGCACCTACAAGCCATTTTTTTCCCTTAGAAAATCTCCCCTGCAGGCTACAGAAAAAGATTGGTAGCATTAAAAATGATGACATTTATCCAAGAAATGGCAAAAGGGAGCACAATAACCCTGCACTTCACAGGTGCTTTTCATCAAAAAAGAAGCCCCACATCTTTGCAAATTCAAGATACAAATGTTGCTACATCTTGACGTTTGACCAATTCGGCGAACTCTTTAAGAGCTTGCATCAATGCTATGTGCCAGCTAGAGACACAAAGTGAAATATATATATGCTGCCTCATTTCTCATTGCAGTATATTTTGACAGTAGAAGTCAGAGCTGTGGTCAGAGCAAGCAGAGTGAAAATGTGGTATATTCTGAAGTGTCTTATAACCTTAAGGACAGTGTAAGTGATGTGTAGGTTACCGGGATAGAAAACTCCGGATGCCTTCTCCTCCTATCAGTCTCTGAGTGGGTTAGTGCTTAATTATAACCTGCCACTTGGGTTTTCCCCATGTGAATAGCAATGATTTCCCTATTCCTAGATTAATTAAAATGTTAAATAAGATCTGTCCCTAACACCAGTCTCAAAGGGTAGCATGTTATCATTTATCCTTACCCTTTAGTTATGGACATTTAGTAAGTTTTCTCCACCAGGATTTAATCCCAATCGGATTCAATTTTGGGGATGGGTTTTTATGAAGTGCAGTAACACACTTTACTGTTAACTGTAATCCAACAGGAAAGAACAGCTTGGGTTTACTACTTCTCACCTGCTGTGTTTGTATCCCTGATGAGTCCTGGGTTCCTGCTAGCACTTCAACATAGGCAGGTTTGTCACTCGTGTTTGTTCTGTTACATTTTAGGCATTACAGGGCAGCGATTCCCAGCTCACCCTTTTTGCTGCATCTAGTAGCAGGTTCTGCTGCTTTTCAGATTCTCGAACGGCTTAGCTCTCTAAAGACTTTCAAATAATTGCAGTTGATATAGTAAATTTGTTAGCTAATTCCCATAACACATTGACATTAAAACTAAAAGCTGAGTTTTCTTTCCTATACTTCTTTAATGAGAAAGTGCTTAGCAGCTCAAGCACTTGCATCCGAAATGGTTCTCCATTCTCCCATATTTATTAGACCTACTTTTCTGTTATTTAGTTTTACTATATTGTCATTTCCCAGAACTTTCACGGCAGCATTAAGTCATTCTGGATTTTCCACTTTCTTTTCATGGCTGTGCTTCTTTTACTTGGTTTGAGCCTATGTTGTTTCTGTCATGCCTTTCTACTTTTGCATAGCATCTTGGGGTTTGTGGGGTTTTTTTGTTTGTTTTTTTTTTTTTTTAAACTGCTTGTTTCATAGTGGAGCCATGTTGCACTCCCTGTTCCCACAGACCAGGCTGGCTGAGTTGGTGGGAGAGTCTGTCTACACAGAGCAGATGTATAACAAATTTAGCTATTAATAAATGACTGCATGACAGTTACTATTTCTGTACCCTTTCCTTTTGGGGCGCTGCGTGTCAAAATCTGCACATTAACAGAACTCTCTTTAGTTTCACTTTTCTTGTGACTCAATGGCAATAGCATTTGCTCTTCTATTTGGCTATCACAAGGGAATAGTAACGGATTTTCTTTGAAGCCGTTTTCCTTCATCAAGCCGTTTTCCTGTAATTTCCCATTACAGCAGTATATTTGGCTCTTATGGATCTCCTCATACCCTTCTGCTGAAATAGTGCCTTGTACAGCAGAAGTGGTGTCACAGAGCTATGGTTGCCCTGATTTATTTTTTTTTCCTAAATTCCATTTTACCAAATATAAAAGAAAACCTGGGAGGAGGTAGAGGAAGGTGGTTCATTTCCGGTGATCACAAATGGACCTTTCTCCATGCTCTCTCACACCAATATTTTGGATACTGTAAAATGTTCCGAGTTGAAATGCAGGAGGAATATGGACACACATTTAAGACAGTTTCTCCTGAGAACTGTAGCAATTATGTACTGGTGGTTTTGAAAATGGAGGATTGCAGTAAAAACAAATTCCACCCTGTGATGCTTTAACAGCACTTTGAGATTCTGCTTGTGTAACAAACAATGGGCTGGTGAGGTTTAAAACCAGGAAGATACAAGCACTTGGGAACACAAATAAAAGTATTTCTGACCTTACCTTAATAATTGTGATCAAAAATATATCCTGACATCGATAACTAAAGCAAAAGAGCAGCTAACAGAAGTCAGCTGGGAAGCACAAGGATTAGCTGGTGACACTGTGATCTGTACAATTAGGTGGACGCTATTAGCATTCAAGTAGTTTAAAAATCAGCTCCCTGAAATACAGAACTGTGTGCTTGAGCTGTAAAAATGCCGTCATTCTACCTGACTCAGTGATAATTGCCTAGTGAGTGCTAAACGTAGTGAAAATGCAGCAAAGGCTCAGAAATGCAGGCTAGGAACCAGTGAAGGAAATGAAAGCAACATTCATCTTAAATTCAAAACAGCACTCAGTTTAAAGGGAAAAAAAAACAACAAAAATCCCAGGCTTTTAAAATGCCAAGTTTGATGTAACCAAAGGAGAAAATAAGTGGTGGTGGTTTTCAGCTGAAGAAATTGAGGGTAAAATCTTCACTGTGAGTATAACTTTTTTTTCACTGTCACACACACGTGTGTCTACTCATGTGCATGCTGGAGCCAAAGGGTCGTTTTCTTTTTTTCCCCATATCCTCAGCCAAAGTGTGTATAAATGGTACTATGTGAAAACACTTCATTTGCTGAATAAATCACAGTTCTGTTTGACAAGAAGTTGTTGTAGTTAGCACATCTAAAAATTCACGTTTTTGCACTACAGCTTCTGCTTCTCAGCTTTTGTCTTGTCTTGCTTACTGAGGCTAATCTACCTCACCAGGATAGTCCCTTAGAGTTGAGCTGCCCTCTCAATATAGTTAGACCCTGAAGTTCATCCCCTGCTGTGGTTTCACATGCTGTGCTGAGCCTCCTCCTCACACTCAAAGGCTCAGTTGCTCCAGTAATCAGCTGCATGAGAACTTGACAGAAGAGAGGGAGGTAACTCGAAAGGTTTCATGGGAAAATAAGAGATGGGACTTGTCGGGGACCTTTCCAAGTTAACTCGTAGCCCAGTGGCAGGATGCGGTCCCTGGGAGAAGGGAGCCCATGCGCTGCTGGGGTATAGTGCAGCTCAGAGGATCACGCAGGACACAGTAGAGGCATGCTGCTTGTTCAGGCTGACTGAGAGATTGCTCTAGGGATCTTATCAAGGTGTAAATAGCAGCACCTTTTTCTTCCTTAATAAGAAAGGAAGCATGCCTGTGCAGCTGTAACTATCTCTGCTTGAGAACTGTAAGTCTCTGTCAGCTTCAGAGCCTGGTGCATTCCTCACACAGTTAATGCAGCAGCACCTGGGAGAAAATATGGTCGAAGTCACCCACAGGCTCAACCAAAATAAGCTGAATCAAGAACCATCTTGCTGTCACCCCTGGCAGCTGCCTCAGTGTGTGAACACCTCAGTAGGAAGCTGCTTCAGAAAAAGCGTCATGTCAATGTGCTTGGAGATGTGTCTGGATTTGGAGTTCATCTGCCTAAATCTACTAACTCTGTTTAAACCATTTTGCTTGAACATACATGCCGACTATATAGAAGAGCTTGCTTTTTACTGCTGTGTATTTCTGCAGAGCTCACCTTGTTTGGGAGGTTTATGTGTTATTTCCATCTTTCGCTCTGAGCGCTGAAGAAGAAAGTCTCTTGACTCCAAAACGAGAGGTTTGCTGTTGGTGGTCTCTGCTACCACCACTGCAGGCTCAGTGGAAATCAGGGAGTAGAACTGGTAGGATATTAGCTTAGCGATGCAGTAATTCAAAATTTTGCATATAATTCTATTAATGATGTATGAGCCAGAATAAACTCCAGCTTCCTCTCCTAGAGCTACATTTATTTTGCAAAACAATAGGATAAGAAGATGTTTAGCTTCATTTTTGTTAATATAGTGAGCAGACATGACTGATTACTCACAGGGAACAGAATAGTTATGTTAAAAAAAATGATGCAGTCATTTCTCTGCCTATAGCCACATTTCAAAACCACAAAGGATTATTTGTAGATCACTGGGAAGTGTTAAATGAGTTCATTGAATATTCCATTAACATGCAGACAGGCAAAAACAAAAGATGCAAAGGAATTCTTACCTTTGCATCTCTACTTTCTCATCAGAGAATAACAAACAACAAATTTAAAAAAAAAAAAAAAACAACTTGCAAGTTTGGATAAGGGAGGAATTAGAACTGTTTCAGAGAGGGAAAAGAAAATTTAGATGAAATAGGAGAATTTTCTTTTTGCTCATAGTAATAGGCATTGACTACTCTTAGCAGGCTGGCAAGACTGGGGAAGTTAAGTCTGCTGCAGAGGGTACCCCTTCTCGTGAGAGTAGCCTCTGCAGCAGGTCCTCAGGCCAGGAAGGGTCCTTTATCCACATTCAGTGGATGTATTTCTGCTGAGGATGGTGCCTCATCTCTATGATAGTGCCAGCGGAGAAGTGAGGTATGCTGTCCAGCGCAGATGGAAAGATCCCATGATCCTCACACACAGGTTCTGTATTTCTGCACGTCAGGAAAGGCTGAGCCGAGCAACTGGCTTTGTCGAGAGATTTTGTAGTGATTAATATTTGACCAGCTCTTAGGAGGTAATGGAGGCTTGTTGTAGTATCTTCCCTATTCAACTGCTGCCACACACATCTGAATTTATTTTCTTCCTGTTTGGCTTTAAAGGTGTGTAATCATGCGAGACTTCGGCTGCTGACAGCACAATTTTAATTCTTACCAGCCACTCAACAGGCAATTGGAGCAGCAGGAACAGAGGGCAGGTTCCTACTGTCCCCTCATTTTAATGGATGCACTGCTATCTCAGTTGCATTAATTGTCTCAGCTCCAAACACAGTATTGAAATGATATCAGCTTCTCTCTAGGTCTTTCACATTCTTGCCATGCTCATATGTGCCTGGAAGCAAGCTGGCTGTACCCTTGTAGAGATGAGGACACACCTACACCAGATGATGTAGTTCAGTGTACAAGTGCTCACACTGACTCTCAAAAAGGATCTTGTTTTGATAGCATGGAGGTAAGCATAGGCTAATTGTGAATTAACTCAGTTCAGCAAAGGTGTACCTGAGCTCTCTGATGTCTCTTTAGGCCAGGGGTTCAACTTTGATGGGCTTGGGGAATGCTGCTCCAGGGTAAACAGGAGATGTTGCACAGGGACAAATTTTGCATCACTGGCATTCACATCTGTAGCAGGAACAGCCAGATGCTTTCTTCTGTCAGTAAATAGTCAGTGTGTCACTGCTTAGCGGGATGAAAACAAGGACAGGAGTGCAATACTAAGGTTGCTGCTGTACCTGAAGACCACCTAGCTGGTGCCCTGAAGCTTCTTTTTGCTGCTTGCATTAACTACTATTTCTTGGTTTTCTTAAATTATTTTTCAACTGCAAAATACCAACAAAGTAATTTTTTTTCCTTTTATTTCCTTTTATAGCACTTTAAGTGCCGCTAGCTCTTTGACTTTAGCCATATATCTATCATCAGGAAGGTTGTTTTAGATCTGCCTACATTTAGCCTGATGCATAAAGAAAAGTATTACTGCTGATCTCATTTTGAAATGTTACAAAGAGGGAAAATAAAATTACTGCAGGTCGTTTTGAAGCAGGAGCAGGGTTTGTAGTCAGAAGCAATATTCCAGTGTTATTGGGAAGGAAAAAGTGAACTGATGACAAAACCCAACAGTGAGGCCTCTGCTGCTTTGAGTAGCATTCTGTGCCATCTACCTAGACTGCCCAACACCTCCAGTGACAAGAATCCCTTTGTTAATAAAGCATTCTGGGCAGGCTGAGCTTTATTTCAAAGGATCATCTTGGAAATATGTTGATTATCAATATTTAAAAGGGCTCAATTAGAAGTTCAGGCATATTACACAGTGCAGCTAATAAGAGCCATGGTGTGAAATACAATAGCACTCTGGTGACACTGTTACGGCATCATGGTTAATGACCAAAATATTAAAGGACTTATTGAAGTTCAATCATCAATCAAGGTAAATTGATTCTTCTGGCAAAGAATGCAAATGCATTCCTTTGATACTGCCTGAATACCAACTACCCAGCCTTGGCTCATGCTCATTTCTATGGTTATCAAGTTATGAACAGCTGGGTGAGCCATAGTGAAAGGAAGACAGGAGTAGCAATAATTAACTTTCCGTCTACTAATTACTGGCTGAAATTGTCACAATAACCCTGATTGTTACAGTAACCCTGATTTCTAGATTTCTGCTCACAGTTTTTGTCCCTCCTCTTTGCACATTGTCTCCATTGTTGTCTCTAGGGCTACTTTCAACAGAAGTTGTTAGAGAGGGGATGAATGGTTTAGGTCTTTCTGCAATCAGTGTTTCCTTCAGACACTAAATGTGTGTGAAAGTGTCTCAGTCTGTCTTGGTCAAAGTTGCCATTATAATCAAGGTATCACTGGAGCGGAGGCTTGTTCCCCTGCTGTCAGAAAGTCATTGGTGCCTCTTCAAATCCTGCTCTGGTTCTCTTTCACCTTTCTCATCCAATTTGCTCTGTTGGACCCTGCACTCAAAGATCTCAAACAGCTTCTCTTGTTCCAGGAGTTTGTTCCTTTTACTTTCTTGGTTCTTTGGCTGTGCTGGAACCATGAGCCTTTGCTTTGTTCCTTGGTGGAGATCGTGCCTGCGGCTCTACTGCCCCAGGCACAGACCTTGCTTGTCCCTAGACGCTGCACACCTGGAGCAGTTCTTCTTTCTCTGAAGCCTGTAAACACAAGTACAAAGCCTGCTGTTTTAGTACAAGCCCTCCTTCCCCCAAGCATGTTGTGTTACTGTCACGTGAATTGGAGCCCATCCTATTCCATGGAGACTGTTTCAGGACAAGATGAAAATGTTCAGAGCCTGCAGCTGATTTCCAGCAGAGTGACACACTGCAGGTAAGCCAGGGGTTTCAGACATGCCCTTTGCTTGGATGTCCCTTCTCATCAGCACGGTACAGTGAGCCTCAAGCTGCATGACCTCACAGCTGCACTTGGCATCCCATGAAGGTTCCTTGCTTGCGTGCTTTGTTGGCTTCCAGTGTGGGTGACAGGCAGACTGTCCTCTCACCTGAGTGATTGCAGGAGTGGCAGAGGTCTAATGGGTGCTAATGATAAACACTGATCTCCTCTTACACTGCTTATACAAATGTCACATGATGCTCTTACAATGAAAAGTGAGAACAGGCCATTCCTCACCTCAAGGACAAAGAACTGGCACCATAGCCATGGCTAGCAACTCTTGAAAACTTGCCAAGACTGATAATATACAAACCAAAATTGCTGGAGTGAGAATTACATTTGTTATATTTCATTAAAAATACCCTCATTAAACATTTTCTGTGAAAGACCAAACTGT
The DNA here is from genome assembly GCF_000691845.1 of Merops nubicus. Classification (NCBI taxonomy): domain Eukaryota; kingdom Metazoa; phylum Chordata; class Aves; order Coraciiformes; family Meropidae; genus Merops; species Merops nubicus. The sequence continues at coordinate 51,696 of NW_008614155.1, read as the reverse complement.
CAGAAATAGACCTACGTTTATAATTGATTTTTCCTATGTGGACTGCTCTCTATCCCAGCCTTCAAGTGAGCTTCATTTATATGTGAAGTGCATGTCAAGTAAGTGTGGGAGCTGTAGAAGATAGGGATAAAAGAACTAAGTTGTTGTGGGGAGGTTTGGTGAGAAGAGAGACAGGTGTCAGCCATTCTTCCTAGGAATAGAGATTTTTTTGAGAGATGGTTCCTGTCTTTTGTTTCTTTGCCCAAAGTTACCCTGAGGACAAGTGCAGTAACAAAGGTTTTACATGGCCATATTTTTTTCTAACAACAAGGAATGCAGGCCCTAACTACAATATAGGGTATGTAAAAGGCCACGAGAAGATATCTACAAATAGAAAAATATCCCATATAGCAAAAGACTTGAAGCTCTGTGTGCTGCACTTACCAGAAAGAAGAGCAAGAGGTGAAATATTTGTGGAGTATGAGTACATAAAGCAAAAGAAGATGCTAGCTGCAAGGAATGACTGTTAATCCATCAGACAGAGCCAGAACAAGAATCAATAACTGGAAGCTGAAACCAGAGAAATTCAAGCAGAAATAAGGTTCAGATCTCCAACAGTGGGGCTGATTTGCCACTGGAAGTGTTGGCTTCTCTATCTCTTGATGTTATCTAACACTGGACACCTTTCTGCAAGACCTTTTATCCCAGCATAAGTGGAAATAGAGCACAAGACAGGTGTGAAGACCTGCTGCAAGAAATGTGTCTGATACAGCAGGTCAGGCAGGGTGACCAAATTCTCTTTCTAGTCTTAAAATTTTTTGCTTTGGAATATAGCAGGTAATTTCTGGATTAATTTAGCGTTGTGGTTCTAGATAGATGTTTTCCTTGAAAACAACACAGACCTGATTTTGAAGTGTTGATGGGGTGGCATGGAGAAGGACCCAGAAAGCAGTCATATGGATTAGTGGCAAATCTTCCTCTCCATCTTTGTAGGCACACTGCTTCCATCACAAGGTTAACTAGGTCCTTCCACTTTGTGATTTTATCTCAGCATCAAATGACAACTTAAATTCCTTTACAGGAAAGTGCAGGTCCCTGCTCTGGTGTCTCAGAAAGATGGTAGCTGTATTAAAACTCATGCTGCTGGATCAACCTTGAGTCCTACTGGGACATCCAGAGTGGGTGTTTCTCTTTCAGGTGAGAGTAAGCCACAGAGCTGGCTCGGCAGTGGTCCTGGGAGGTCACTGTAAAACCAGACTCAGGAACCAAGGCTGAGCTTTTTTCTGTAGTGCTGGTTTGGGACTTTTCTGTAAAGTCAGAGCTGAGACCTTGTTCTGCTCGTGATTGACCACTAAAAAACAACCCTGATTCTCATCCCACTGACATGGCACAGAACTGAAAACAGCTCTTTCAGGAAATGAAAGCAGGGATGGACGGGTTATGTGGATGCAGGGCTCACATGTCATCAGCTTCCCAGAAAAGGAATCTTTCTCAAGGTTGATGGAGAGAAATTGGCAGCCCTGAGAGTGGGAAAAGAGGTAGCAGCAATGCTGCAGCTGATAAAAAATGCTGTCAAGCTTCCTCACCTGTCAGTTAAGAGGAAATGAAAATACAGCACAGAGCTGCCAGCACATCTGGCATAAACTAAAGGTGTTCAACTAAAGCATCCATCCTCCGGCTTGGCCAGTTACACTCTACCCAAAAACAAACTATGGAAAAGCTGAGAGAGAGCAGATGGTGCTAGCAACATAACTTTGTTCATCAGCTCCTACTGCCAGTCGTACTCCATTACCAAAAGCTCTTCTTCTCTCCTTAGGTGGCCTCCAGAAGCACTTCTATGGACTAAGCTTGACCTGTCCCAGCAGGGTTGTTCTTTGGTTACTTGACACTCGCTGCCTTGTTTAGCATGTCAGTAACCACAATTTTCAGGCATGGATCTTGGTAACTCCCTTTTTCCTCTGGAAATGGCTCATAACTTATCATGTTCTATTTTCAGGTGAGAACATAAAACACACCCTTTTCTTCTAGGGCCATTGTCCATTAGCAAGCTATTTTTTAAAATTTATTGTATGTCTCCTATTACTTGTAACTGTAGCTAGAAAACACAGACAGACATTAGGGTCATTTTCACATTTGGTGGAACCAAGACCAGACCCCATTGGTCCCAGAACCTGAACTTGCCAGGCTTGTTGAGGCTCAGTCGGCTGTGCTCAGGGAGGAGTGGTATCTGCGGTGCTGAGCAGGAAACAGCTGGTTACGAATTAATGGAGCACTCAGAGATGGGAAGCAGAAATGTTCATCCTCTTACCATCACCATCGTCTTTTCCCATCGAGGCATGTAGTGTACTTCACTTTATTCCAATACCAGCTCTGCTCGGGGGGGTTTAGATGAAACACATGAAATTCCTTTCTTCCTTATACTATCCTTGTAAAGTTGCCTGACCGTAAGTTTCTGCCCTTTTTCCTCAAAGTTAAAAATAAAAAAAAAATAAAAAAACTAGTGGTGGGGACCCTGTTACATTTTGCCTCTGTCCACATTTCCATAACAACTTAATGCTTTCTGGTACTCATATGTGATGCACATCGTTGTTGGGGACATGGGGGTTTTTACATTGTGTAGAGACCTCCTCCCTCACTGGTGGCATCACCGCATCCCATAGCTTGTCTGTGCACAGTTATGGGGATGGTGTAGCAGTTGTGTTACTTCAGCTAGGTGCCTAGTTAGACTCCTTCTCTCCAGAGAAATGTTTTAAGGCTTGCCAAACCAGTCCAGTCAATTGTGTTCCTGCCCAGTGTAATCCCACTGCAAAGAGCCGGTGGAGCAACCTGGCAGCTATGGCTGTTTCCACCTTCTGAGCTGAAGAGCTCCGAGACTCCTATGGGCTTTAAGCCTGCAGGAGCCCACCTGGCCCAGCCTGCACATCCTTATGAGCTCTTTCAGTTGCTGCCTTACCTATACCTTCTACATCTTTTCTCCTCTCCTTCCTGCTCCCATGCAGAATGATAGAGTACGCTGGCACATTTCCTCATTAGCACAAATTTCTGTGGTGGCTGAATTGTTTGAAATGTTAAAATCTGGACTAGAGTTGTTAAAGCCAGGATGCTTAGAAAAGAATGTCTCTTTGCCGAGCCATATGCAGCTGAAACGAAATTGGAAAAAGAAAATCTCTCTATAAAGACAGTGCGTACTTGGCTGTATTTCTTTTTTTCTTTTTATAGAGCACCTCATAACACTTGCAAATATCTACTGTAACCACAGCCTGAGCTTCTTCATGAGCATGCATAGTGGGCAGTAGTTTTCCCTGGGCGTTTGAAGTTGTGGGGAGTAGGCAGCAGCTTTATTGTAGATGCCCATCAGCGATGGATGGAAGCTGCATTAGGCAGTAGCATGTACTGAAATCCTGTTCACACAGAGCTGTGCATTGCTCAGGACTGGCAATCCTGCCCACTCTCTTTGGGCCCGCAGGGTTTAATAAGCCACGTATGCTGCCTCGGCATAGCGGCTTTCCTTCTCCTGCACTATGAGTTCTTCAGGCTTTCTCCATGTCCCTGCTGCAGGTTGTAAGCTGTCTGCCAGGGATGCTCTGGAGCTTCTTCTGCTTAAAAAAAAAAACAAAAACAAAACAAAACAAACAAAAAAACCCAAACAAACAAACAAAAGGCTTGTCATGAGTATTTTTAAATATAGCCAGCCAGTCTCTAAGAAATGCTCAGATACAGAATACTAAATGGAGAATTCAACTAGAATTCTTTGAGATACTGTTTTCCAGGAAAGCTGTGAGAGTCTACAACCTTCTCTCCGCTATCTCCAAAATACATATTTTTTCGACTTCTGATTCTCTTCAAAATTTCTCCTTATTCAGTACTCTGTACAAGGTGGTTCTTCTGCTTGAAAACAGGGCAGTTTATTACAGTCATAAATACGCAGTCACTGGCCAGTCTCCCTGAGTAGATACATACCACTGCACTGAAATACGATTTGTGGAATTTTGTTTTGCTGTAGAACATTCAAAATTAATGTCACCAAATGAGTATCTCACGGGAGGTTGTGGTGATAGTGATGTCCTCTTGAATCTCAGGGCAGTTGAAAACACACATGAAATATTTGGTATAAGAATTCATATAGTCATCTATGAAAAGCTAAACATGAATTAGCAAGAATTTTAGCTTTAAAAGATTGAAATTTAATGATCCAAAGAGTAGCAATAGTGGTACTGTTCTGTTCCTCAGTATGTAGCCCTGCAGAGAGAATTACCATGATGCCATGTAACAAAAATCTTAGAAAATCTAGTGCAACTGTTAAAAGCACTTATTTTAAAAGATTTTTTTATGCTTATGAAATGAATTGTACAACATTTCACACTAGCAGAAAAGTGCCTCTGTAGTATGATAAGTGGAACGGTGTGAACTGTGAAGCCTTAGGATTATAGTTTCATAGGAAGAGGAGCATGGCATGCCTCCTACTGCATTATGTATCCCTCTTGGAGTACTTCCTTCTTGCAGAGTTTCAGGTATGGAAAAGAGGAGCTGTTACTTGAGCAGAAGTCATTGCCTGCAATCGGGTATTGTTCCAAGAGCTAAATCTTTGTAATTAGCAAAGAGAGCAAAGCTCTTGCTGCGTTGCTGTAGTACAAAACTGGTATTAGGCAAATTGAAGTGGGGCAGTGTGGTTTGTGGGTTTGTGTAAATGGGACAGCTGCAGACAGCGTCTCAGTTAAATGTCTGTTACCACATGGTATCCCTCCTCTTCAAAGGGTTTGGTGCTGGGCTTTTGGAGGTGTTCCTTCTGCTGGCTCCAGGATTTGTATGGGCAAAGTCTAGTAGCTGCAGCTCCCAATCCAGTGCAGAGACAACCAGACACTGCAGATCCCTGCACTCTTTGGTTGGTTTTGGTACCTGTGCACACCTCCAGCATGGCGGAGATGGGACATGTGCCAGCTTGCAGCAGGCTTGGCTTGGTCTTTGGTGGCTAACAGCCACCATCACAGCGCTCCGAGACATGCTGCTGGGCTGGGTGCTGTGGTCACTGACTTACTCCAAGGCCCTCGGTAGGCACCTGGGAGCTGTGCAGAAGAGCTTGTTTAGTTTTCTGTCAGAGAGGCATCCAATGGGGACATCTCCCTTTCTCTTTCCAAGGTGGCTTAATTCAGAGACCACTGTCTATGGAGCAGGAGTATAATTCAGGGTGAAATTACAGGCAACTGACAGAATCCCTGTCGTCATAAATCCCCAATAATTGTGACAAATGTCCAGAGTGCTGCAGGCTCGCGGTGCTCTGCCGGCTGCCGTGCCACCCTGGCAGCGGCCACAGTGGCAGGGCCAGCATCTCATGAGGCTGCGGCAGCTTGGCCCTGTCCCGGGGCTGCCAGGGACTCGCTGCTGTCACCCAAGCTGGGGCTTTTAACTTTTCTGGCAGGGACACAGGAACGGATCTGGTTAAAGCAGCCAAAATAGCAGCAGTTGTTTCCTGCTGCCTGATTTGTCCATATTGATTGCAGACTCCAGTGGAAACCCACAGCTGAAATAGCAGAGTTTGCTGCCAGTTTTGCTGTGTCCACAGAATCCTGAGATTTCAGTAGCATGATGTCAGAAGGGAGATTAGGTTATCTGTCCCAGTGCTCTCACATCTCAGGCAGTCACCAGATAGATAGCCCTGCAATACACCCGGGCATCTCTTTGAACGGGAGCCCATCCCAGGCGTGGCTGGAGAGCAGGAGCCTCAGGGGAGCCACTGATGCCAGGGCCCCCATGAAGCAAGTGAGGTGTTTGCAAGGGGTTCATGCCATCCCTCGAAGCTGCACTGCACTGCTGTGGTGGGGATTAAGCCCTTCCTTCCTCCCCTGTGGTCCTCGTTTGCTTTCTCTCCCCAGAGACCCATTAGTACTTCTGATTCCCCAGCTTTCTGCAGGTTTCATGGGATTGTTCCTGGTACCACCCCAACCATTATTCTCTCCAGCCCCTGGTATGCCTTTAACTGCTCTCTGCTTCTTCAAGGAAAGCTGGGAAAGGAAGCAAAGCCACAGACAGACTGCAAATGGAATTCCTCCCTGAGCAAAGCAGGCTATCGTCTGAAGCCCTGGGCTATGGGAATTCATTAGAAATTGTCTTGTTGAAGCTGTCACGTGCTGGGGGCAACACAGATATCCACTCCTGCGTCTGGCCCACTCAGGTAGGTGGGTGCTGGGGCTCAGCAGGTTGGCTTCCCAAAGCAGGCAGCACCCTCAAGCCTGTGAGCCCCAACTCCCATTTTCTACACACATGCACTAGCGATGCAGCTTCTCTGACAGGCTGGAGGAAACTTCTTATTATTTTAATGTCCTCTGAGAGAACCCAAGCAGTGGTGAAACCTTCATCCTTCCCAGTGCCATGCCCCTGTTTTGAATTGGTTTCCCAGTGAAGAGGACACATGTCCTCAGCGCAATGTGTGGCTCTGGGGATGGAGGGCAGAAGCAGAGCTGTGCCAGCACCTCAGTAGCCATTGTGTGGGCCCCAGCACCTCATCAAGGGTCACGGGCTGTGGCCATGTAGTGGAAGGAGGTGCAGCCTCTGTGATGTATTTTTCTTTCATGCACTCATAGTTGACTCTGATTTTAGCAGCTGGTAAAATACATGCTAAAGAATCTATGGATTTTTTGTCCCAATGTATTGTTCCTCCCCTTTTTATGTTGTATTGAACTTGCTTGCTCAGCAAACTCTTTTTTTTCGTTTCCAAATCAAGGATGTAAAATTTCTTTCATTTTAGGATCTTAAAAAAAACCAAACAACCAAAGAAACAACAAATAATCTTCCACATTGAAATCGACTCCTCTGGAAAGTGGTATTTAAAACTAATCTTGCTTGAGTTCGTAAATTGCTTATTATGTGTGGTGCTTAGGACTTGAATAGCTTTTCTTGGCCAGGGTGCTCCAAGCTCTGGGGGAAGAAGAGGAGCGTGAAAGGTGCAGCTGCTTTTGAAACTGAAGTGCTCATTTTGAAATATCTCCCTGTAGCAATACGAATTTTTCTCCCTGAAACAAGTATTTGGTTTCAGGCTGGTTGGAGACACATCCTTAAGGAAAGAAAAGGAAAAAAGAAAAAAAAAAAATAAAAGGACTGTCTGCAGATTCATTTTTTCCATTACTTGAAAGTCATTTTGTATATAATTTAGATGGGTCTTAACGAGGCATAAAGTCACTTTCGGAAAACTGATGACTTTTCATTCGCTCCTGTGAAATGAGGGCCTAGAGCCTTTCCTTTGTTCCTTTGGTGGAATCATCAGATCTGATTGCAGAAACCCGATGAAGCTCTTAATCCATGCGCCAAAGTAACCACAGCGCTGGTCTTCTCTTTATTGATCTTGTGGCTGGGCCACGTTTCTATTTCAGCCTAGCATACTTCTTGGTTCCTTATCTCTAGCAAAATTCATCCCTGGCCCTTTTGGATTTATTAACTCTTTAGTCACCTAATGTTTGGTAGGGTTCGGAGAGTCTGTGGCTGTGCAGAGGACTTCTGCCATCTCTAGGTCTGAATTTATGGTCATGTGGATGGAGCAGGACGCAAGGCACTTGGGGAGTTGGGGGCTGTGCTTGTAACGACATATTCCTAGCCTCCAGTTCCACCTCTTCTTATCTTGTTGTCCCCTGCTGCGAAGCAGGGTGCTGACACGGTCCTTGGGGCCGTGTGGCGGTGGGTCCCGTGGCATTTGCGATGGAGTTGGGTCTGCTCGGAGGCGGCTTGGCAGCCTGGGAGAGCCCAGAGGACAACGGGGCCTGCGGGAGGCTGCGCGTGCTGCTCGTTGCCCGGCTCTCAATGTGCGAGTCCCAGCGCCGCAGAGAGGCTGTCGGGAGGTTTCCGTTGTAGGCCTTGGCGCGCCGACTCGCCCGCTTCGCAGCGAGACAGGTCGGGAACCTCATAACAAGGTGAGGAGCGGCGCAGCCACCGGGGCTGCTGCTTCCTCCTGACGTTACAGCGCTAATGAATGTTCTGTCATGGTCCCGTGAATACTGCAGGCAGCTTTCGCCTCTCGCCTCCCCTGCCTCTGCCGGGCCTCAGAGTTACCAAGGTTACCTGGCGTGACTTTCCTGGGAGAGAGGAGCGATAGCAGCAGATCGCCTGCTCCTGGGAGCGGCCGGGCTCTGCCGCAGGTGTGGGGCGCGCGGCATCGCCTTCCTCCGTGCTCCTCGGCTCTTGCTGGGCCGCTCACTCCCCCCCACGCTGGCTGAGGTGTTGCTGGCTTCACTTCATTTGAGGTCTTTTTGAGTAAGGATCATACTAATTTTGTTTTGCCTGCACAACCCGGACTGTTATCATCCGCCTGTTACTCACACATTTTCCTTCAGAGAGCACATGGGAGAGATAAAACTGCGGCAGGTTTATGTGATTTCTGCTTATCAAATTACTGTAATTATTTGAAGAATGGCTTAAAATTGTGTGGAGTAATGAATTTAATTATGATTTTGCAGCGATGCCTTGTGCTGCATGCGGCTTGCAGACGGGCACGTTTATGAGAAGCTCTTCACAAAGCGGCAGCCTGCGGGATTGCAGCTGGCTCTGTGCAAGGAGAGGCTCCAGCGCCTCTGCACCATGGCAGGGGGGTCAGGGCACACTTTGCAGGTTGGCTTGACAAATTGTGCTCATCGTTCAACTGATCAGTTCAGTTACTCCAATTTTCATACAAACCCAGGCAAGACGAAGTGCTGGCGGCCCTCCTGGTCGTGGCATGCTGCAGCTGGTTAGCTTTGCTACAGCTGGTTGGCATTGCTCGATCTCAGCCCTGGGGCATGCAGGGGACTAGCTCACTTGCCCAGACCTCCACATCTCCTCCTGTTCAGGAGATCAGCCTGCAGGTAGCTGTCAGTTAAGGCAGGTCAGGCAGTGCTGATAAACTTGTTGCAACCTGCTCAAAACAGTGAGAGTACTATTTGCCATCTCTGCTCTGCATTAGGAGCAGCAGATTTTTTCAGCACACCTGGGAGATGCATGGGGACATTCCTGACCCTTGTGAGCTGCGGAGCTCACCCTGCTCCCAGGATTTCCCCAGACCCTCAAACACAATGCATTTCTCCCTCCATGCTTGCACTTTTCTTTACACTCTTAGTTCCAGGCGCTATAAAAATTTGTGTTCTTCTGTGCTCTTCTACCTCCACCAAAGGGCTCCATCCCCTCCTGAAACTGGCAGGCAGAGACATGGCAGATCTCCATTGCCACAGCCATGGGGCCAGTTGAGCAGCTCAAGGAAGAAAGTCCCACATCCCTGTGGGCTGCTCCCTGCCTTTTGTGCACTGATGTGGAAACTTTGTGTTTTGTGCCAGCTGAAGTAGTGACAATATGAGATTTCAGTCTTTTGTTTCATTGACTAACATACAGACAGTAATGAGACAGACATTTGTGGGAATATTGAGTTTTACAGGCAGGTGGTTGAGACTGGACAATATTTTTTATGCTTTTTTTTCCCATTACGTACTGCTGGTATTTGATGTAGATGGTGTTACAGAAGTGGAAAAATAGCTGGAAAGACTGGTCTGGCAAGGGGCAAAGCCAGGTGAATTACTGTCCTTCAGACCAGGTTTGTGTCAGAAGGCAGGAGTATATTCCTAAGGGACAGGCTGGAAAAAGTGAACCACACCACTATTCCAAATAAAAAATGGGTTGTGGAAAGACGTAGGGCAAATAGAGTGAAGAGTTTTGAGCTAGCTGTATTTAGGCAGTGGAATAAATGTGCAGCCAACAGAGAACTGAAACCAGATACATGGGAAGTGGAAAAACTGCTCGAACTTCAGATCTTCTGTGCTGTGATGGTTTGAGCTTCATAGGAGACTACTGGATGATCTGGTACAACCTGACTGACACCTCGTTCTCTGTGGCATCCCTTATAATACTGTAGATAGTTCAGGCTTAACTACTTCAAGTATCAGATATGAAAGGCAATAAGTGGCCAAGGGGCATCCAATCTGTGAAACTTTTGCAGGGATGAAATGTCTTAGAATTGATACTAACGAATGCTTCATGGTATACAGCTCAACGATTACACTGTGTCAATGTTTGGGGTTTTATTTTATTAAAAAAAGCTAGCTACTATAAGAAGTTACCAGATTTTGAAAGTGGAACTCTGCCTTAATTTGGACTTCAAGCAAGTCTGGCCTCGTATGCAAAGAGAAGGCATTAGCCGTCAAAACCCTTGTCTTTCTTGACGCGTGAATAAAGGAGTTTGTGTGCAGGATGGAATCGTATGTGGTATTATGTCTGCCTAAGTGCAAGGTCAAAGCAGATTCTAAATGGTTTTGACTTTTAAAAGAGCTTGTCACGTGGCAGACATGAATTCTGCATAATCTCTGCAATTTTATGTAAGTGAGGAAGCAGCACGGTATGATGAGAGTGCTGAAAGAAAATGTGGTGGTTGAAGCCATAAACCAGGTGTAATTTTTGGCACTGTTTCTATAACCCTGCTTAAGCCAGGAAGAAAGAAAAGCCCACTTTCACTTGGAAAAACCTGTAAAGATTTGTGCAATGAACGCTGTGGTTGTTAGTAGTTGATGATGGTCATTAATACAGTTGAGTGAGAAGAGACTGCAGGACGTAGCAGTTTGCCATCAGTCTGGCCAGCTGGGACTTCGACCTCCAGCCACAGCCAGCCTCTGTGGGTGTCTCCAAGGAGGATGTGTTTTCTCCTTCCCATACTGACACCAACTACTTCCATGGTTCAGCATGTGGGGCAAGGGGGAGAGAATACCTTAAGCACCAGAGCCTGAGATTTTGTTACCCTTAGTGTTTTTAGCCTTTATAGCTGCAAGTGTTATTAAACATCATAAAATTGTCCAGTTCTTTTAAGTTCAGCTACAATGCTTTTCCAAATCTGTGCTTATATGAAAAAAGATGACAGCTAAGCTTGTCTAAGAAAAAAAAAAAAGGATAAATTAAGAGTCATCTTAAATTCTTAAAAGCAGTTTGAAGATGTGAAATTAGCAATAATACTTTGCACACAAAGCTGCCTTCAGGAGGGACCTGTATCAGAGCAAATAGCGGTAGCTAATGTTTTCTTCTCTCAGTCATTTTTAAAGGTCACATCATGATCAAAATCTGCTTGCTAATTTAATTTCTGTTCTCAGTGTAAATGTAAGATGGTACTGTTACTCTGCTTGCAAGTGGTTTGCTGGGGAGAATCAACCTTTTGCCTTTGTTCTCAAGTTCTGGGTCCAAAGTTTGTGCGTGTGGCAGTCCAGCTTCACAGGCTGGTAGGACCCTATTTCCCAACCCACGGTTTCTCAGGTGTTTTAATCCAAGGGCTGTCTGATCTCTGTGGAAAAAAAAATATGTAGACTATCCAGTGTAATGTTGTCTCACGGTACCAAATAAAAATTGTAGTTTCACTTGCTTCATTTATTTTGCTGTTTTGCTCGCAGCTTGCATTGTGTTGGAAAGCAAACTCGTGTTTATTTGCTGTTCTGTATCAGACCAGGGTTGTTCATGAGCCATAACTTGAAGGGGAGCTTTCATAATCTTCCTGCCTCATGTTACCTTCGAGATTTCCTCTCCCCATCTCTTTCTAGTGCCTCCGTTCATATAGGATTTTTGTCCTTAAGACAAAATGGAATCAGATAAATGGCTGAGCAGACTTTAGCAGAAAGAGAGAAGGAGAAGAAACCTAGGGAGTGAAGTGCTTTGGAGAGTCATGTTAACCTTAGATGAAGGACCCAACAGGCACTATGTAACTTCGATTTTCAGCTCGCACATGACAATACTCATGGCTTTCTTTGGGACATTCCCCTCCTACGTTGTCTGTGGAATGATTTCCGCTGTACCGGCTCTGTATAGATCTGCCTCACTTTTGTTGTGAGGCAGATGTGAAAATCCCAACAACTAGCTGCCTGCTGGATGGCCTCGTCTATGGTGTATGGCCTTGGGAGCAAGTGGCTTGAATTGCATGGGTCTGTGGTTTTCCTGACATTTTTGTCTCCAAGAGAAACCCCTAAGATCTTCCTCCAGATGCTGAGATAGGGCTGATCACAAGGAGACTGTGTGCTAGCTGAATAAGACTGAGACTATGCTGGTTTTCACAGATAAGATGGGGACCTACTTTGTCTTCCCTCAGGCAAGTGATGGGTCTAAAAAAAAAACCTGTCTGGAAGGAAAGAAGTTTTCCCTAGGAGTCATGACCACGTCCAACATCAGAGGCTCATTGTGCAGGGTGTCTCCTCCTGGCATTTGGTGTTGGTTGTCAGCTCAAGAAAGTTAGCAGCTGAGACTGAACCAATTCCACTTCTGTCCTTGGCAAGCAGGTCCTCTTGTGTCCCAGGCTGCTTGTTGGAATCCCCATCAGCTCTGCTAATCACAGCTGTGTCTTCAGGTCCTCAGCAGAATATGCCCTGCTGCAGGGTTTGCTCTTGACACTGTGAAAAGGGACATCTTGTGTTGTTTACTTTGCACCAGAGGGACACCTTAGACAGGAGCACCAGCAGTTCTTTTACCTTGAACACACACTCGCTCTTAACTTTTCCTCTAGCTGAATAGTGCTGACACCAGTGGCCCATGCAGTGTATAGTGAGCTGGGGAAATGAAGATATGCAGTATTCTTATCTGCCAGGAGGAGCTTCCCACTTACATCCTCTAGGAAGGACTTAGAGCAGTCTCTGCTTAGCAAAATGTTTTCTTCCCTGTTAGTGGTTGCAGCTGGGAGAGCCATGCCTCATCTCTTGCTTGTAATTACATCAGTAGAGTATCTAGGGAGAAGGTTAAATAGTCTTTTGTATATCAAATAAAGCCAGTGAACTTCACTGAAATAATTTAATGAAAACAATCCTGATTATCTGTATATACTGCCATGTGATATTTTGAAAGAGCATCTTAAAGGGAAACGTGGAATTGTTCAAGGCCTCTAAAGACTAGAGTGCAGAGGCTATGCAGCAAATGCCTTTATAATCTAGGATCTGAAGTAGGCTTTGAATCCAATTGGTTTTTTCACTGTTGTAAAACATGAGAGATCTTGATATGGTAACTTGGATTTGACTCAGAACTTTCTTATTAACCATTCTTCATGCACATCAAATTTTAGAGACTGAGCTAAAGGGCTGTGCACATCAAGGGTGGAACTGACTCAAGGACAGAGCTATTAAGGTGTGTAATAATCAAGAGAGGAGAATTAATTGTCTTTAATTTGGCATAAATCCCAGGGACCATAACTTTGGTTATTATGGATTCAGGACCTATTTCCAATTAGTTATACCAAATCATGCTCGCATTTCCAACTTCGGGAGTCTAACCCACGAGTGCATTAGTGCAGCAAGTGTTGACGTGCTAATAAAGGACAGCACTGCCTGACCTCTCCGAGCGTGGTCACTGCCAGCCGGTGCTTGCCTGGCAGTAAATCAAACCAGGGTATTGCTTCATCATTTCTGACACCGTGCAGCGGGCAGCTCGGTGCGTGTCAGCTGCTTGGGCAGTCTGTGCAGACAAAATCACCTGGGCCATGCTGCAGCAGGTCAGAGAGCCTGCTGTGGCTTTTACATGCTTTTTAGTCTTTGAGCTTCCTTCTAAGTCTTCTCTTTAGTAGGTGTATGAAATGTAAATAGCGCAGTTGTTATCTGTACCAGAAAATCTGGTCTGACCTGGGCTGGGTTGAGGGAAGAGGCGACAGCGGTTTCCTGAGCTGGCAGCAGCCGCCGAGGCTGGCTGCCTGGAAATGCCACACCTCCGTGCCCGGGAACGCGTGCGGGGCGCCACGGCCGCCCGGCACGTACCCACGGAGCGAGGTGGGAGGTACCTGCACGCGCACCGGGAAACGGCGGACACCCTGTCACCCGTACTGTAAAGCTCTCGGCGTGAACACCGGAGAGCCTTAGGGAGAGGTGGGCCTTGAGACTCCTGGAGGAGCAACCTTGTGCAAGACAGGCACTGTGTGTCTCGCATCAAGATGCTGGCAGGAACGCTTGTTGCCGTGTGTATATGTGAGGGGCAGAAGGAAAGATGGTTCAAAGCAAGGGAGACAAACCCTTTCATGCACTCAATTGCCCTGCAATCATTTTCTGAGACCTGCAGCCTCATGGTGCTTTAGTCCCTGTCTGTCGCATGCTGTCTACCAATCAGGAATGAAACAAAACCTGCACGAGGAAGGAGTGGTTCTCAGTTCTGTTTATCTTGAACCTTGACTTTATTGCATGAGGAGGTCCTGGGAAGTCCACGGTGGCAACGTTGCCTTTTTTTTCCCCCTTTTCTTTGATTTCCCAGTTGAAAACGAAAAAGAAACAAGGAAACCTCAACAGCTACTGTGAGAACTGCTCCCCCCAACTACTCTGTGGAGGTAGTGCAGAGATCTCTTCCTAAATGTGGAATTACATTGTGGTGGAAAAATATCAGATTGTCTTTAAAACTTCAAGGTCAAGTATCCTCCATTTTCAAGGGGAAAAAAAAATTCAAGAGGGCAAAAAATCCTTTTAAAGCTTTCCTTAAGTTTCCAGTATAGCAAGGCTGAAGGTTGCCAAATCCAGGTGTCTGTTTAGCTTTCCTGGTCTGTATCCAGTAGATGTAATATCTGAGGGGAAAAGGTAGGGGCCACATTAAAGGAAAACACAACCTTCCATCTGGAAAGGAGTCCCATGCCACCAAGCTCTGCAGCCCTCCTCGCATGCCAGGGAAGAGAGGTGGGGAAACCCACAATTTCTGTCATAGTCATTTGATAGAATGAACCTTTGACTAACAATAAATATGTCTAATGTAGGGGAATGCATTTTCTTTGAACAACAAAGGAATCTTAGCTGATCTTCTGCATTAGGTTTCTATTAAGATGAGTACCACAGGAGCCAAGAGGTGCCATTTTTTTTATTATCCACTTGGCCTTGATGTGGTTTCACTGCCAGCTTTCCATTAATCTGCTGCATGCTCTTTAATTCATGAGGGCCTGCACTGGGGATTTGTTTAAAGCCTTGGCTGAAATTGTCAGCCACTCCTTTTATTGCACATCCTTCTGAAAAGATGGGTGTTGTGGCAAAGCAGTAAATAGGATATTGAGCCTCCGCAACACTTGCTTTCTGTAAGAAGAAGAGTACCTCCTCCTCTGTTAAATTCTGATCAATTACATCATCCTAGCATTAAAAACTGTCACTTATCTGGCAACAATGTCTTATTTGTGTTTGCATGTAACCATTGGCTTCCTACCAGTCCTTCGATGGGAGCCTTTCTACTTCATATGGTCTTTGAAAGACTAAGGTAACCAGAGTCTCCATCTAAAGTGATGTTGGAGCCAGTGCAATTACTTCTAGAAAATCTTCTAGAAAGTGATGGCTTAGTATAAGACATAAAACTCATAGGAAGAAAATATTTCTGTTCCTGACTCTGATCAAGTCTCACTTTGTTTTTCCTCTTTATAAAAAAATCATTTCCCCACCAAGTAAATGAAGTTAGTTACCCAGGATCTCAAGATGTTTTCTGCAATAGAGTATTTTAAAACTTCTGAATGGAAAGCAGTGCTTTGTCATATCACTGATCTGTCTGGAGTTCGAATTAAATTAAAGCTTTTCTTATGATTCTCAAGTGATTTTTCTGCCTGCAGACCTTCCATGCCTGAGCTGGCTGCAACAGAGCAAGGGCACAGAAACTTCACATTTATTGTTTCATTTGAAAATAGAATTTCTCTGAGAAAAGGTACGTAAGAAACATTCACAGAGTCACAGAGGTATCTGATGTCGATATGTGAATACTTTCATAAATGTTGCTTTTTTAATGCTATGAAGAAATAATGCCTTAGACTATAAATTTAATTTGTTTTACTATATTTGCCTTTACTGGGACTGGTTCTATATATCAGTTTTACTAACTTATTAAAAATATTTTTATATAATTTCTGAGCATTGCTCAAAACACAGGTTGCTACAATTAAGGAAATGGCAGATGGAGCCACATGTATGAGAATTTATTGACAGTGGCAGGAAAGGATGGTGCAGGAATAAACACACAGGGTGAAGGAAGAGGCGATACAGGGAGGTGGAGAGAAAAGCAGGCTGTTGAGCACCAGGGCTGATGCTTTTCAGCCTGTTTGCTGCAGAGAAGATGTTTGTCCTCCTTTCCCACACCCACACACCTTGATTGCTAACTTTGTGATTCAAACTCTCACGGCATCACAGAGCCAGTCCATCCCATAGCTTGGCAATTTTGGAGGGTGCCTTCCAGTTTCAATTTAGTCTTTGAGATCAGAGAGTGGAAGTGTTTCACAAGGGCAATCTTTGGCAGCAGGGGGAATCTTTGCTTTCCTTTTGAAGCAATGGCTGACTGTGAATGCCAGAAGTAGAATATTTTTATGCTTTCTCTGATGACTCCTTAGCTCCTCCCCAGTACAATTTTAAATTTCAGTTTCCAAGCTAATGTTTCCAGAATATTTACACTGTTCTCAAGGGGTTTTTTTGGGGATTTGGGGAGGGTGAAAGACAGACAAAAGGGAGGTCATTTTCTTTCTCAAGGAGTATCATCTCAAGGAGTTACCATCCTTAAAACATCAACAGTCATTGCTCTTCCAGGTCATCTGAATACCTTCCTTTTTCATTAGCCTAGGTGCAAGGAAAGGCTATGTGTTTTCTCTCCTGTGTTGGAACAATTGCTTGAAAAGAACACTTTTTCAGCAGATTGTTTTGTGAAAATATATGACTTTTTCCTGTCCCTAATCTTAAAGTTTTTGCTTGAGAGTTGCTGGCCACTGTTGCTTTGACAGGCTGTGGCATTCCCCCACAGAAGGAGAAGCCCCTGGACTGCCAGTGATGCAGAAAGGCTGCAGGAGCAAAATAGAAATCAGAATTTAGCACGATCTAGCCCTTTCAGTAGGAGTTAAGTGACCAAAACACTTGCATTCTGGCCTGTGAAGTGGAAATGAACAGATTTCGTATTCCAGCTGAGCAGCAGTAGGAATGTTTCACTTTAATCTGAAACTCAGTGTTAAAATGCGTGGGAGAGCTCTGCTGTCAGATTAACTCAGTTCTTGTGCATTTTTTCCTGCACTAAGCTGCAACCAAACATACATGGATCAAAAGTCAAACGCTCCATTAATTTAACCACAGGTTGGACTTAATGGCATATGGAAATGCATTATTGATTGTACCTCTTAAAAATGAAAATCTCTATGCTAATAGCATGTCACATCAGTGCAGGTGAAGTAGTATGGAAAATGCAGGGTATTAACAAATGACTTGGAATATAAGTAAGAGCTGTTTCCATGCTTTCCTCTGGAAAGACTGAAGTTTGGGGTATGTTTTAGTGGGAGTGTGTTTATATATTCTGTCAAGAGGAAATGTGCGGTGGCAATAGTTAACGTTGTATTTCTTAGTATAAAATATTAAAAAGAAACAGTGGTTTGAACACAGTTCTACAGGCAGTTATATTCAACAGTTGATACCAACAAATGACACAGTGCTGCTTGAGAGCACAGCATGGTCGTCTTTTACTGTTCCTCTATGGAATCTTAATAGCTGGCTGCAAAACCTTTCTGAATTCATTGTGTTTAAAGAACTTCTGTGAGTTTTTTCAATGCATACTTCCAGCTGATGTGTTTCTTTGTAAGTAATAGTTGTTGAAAGGGCCTAGGCTTATTTATCAGCTGTTGGATATGACCCACAAAACTCTATTTTTACCTACCTGAAATTATGCTGTAATTTTGGGGGAGGAAAATTTTTCTTTTCCCTCACCAAACAAGGGTTAAAACAGGACTCTTGCTCAAGCAGGGAATTTTGTAGATATGATCTGGTTTACTTATGTGTAAGCTCTTCCTCACCCACATTCTTGACGTTTCTTGCTCTAGTTTCTGCTGCTAGTTTCTATACTCTGCACCCTTAAATGATTTTCAGTGCCATACAATCTAAGCCCTTTTTAGTACTTCATTAACATGAGCAACTAGTTTTTCTGGTCTCTCAAGAAAATGTGTTGATGCGTTTCTGGCTTTGAGTTCTCTGTGGACTTTACTCTACATTCATAGCAGAATAGTGGCCTTGGATTTGGAGGAGGAGTTCTAGGGTTGTCCTCACTTCTTAAGAGGCTTTGCATCACTCTTTGCACCACTCTAAGAGGCCATGTCATCAGCTTGGAGAGGCTCTACCCTATGTCACAGAGCCTGTTTAGCCTGAGCAGATAAGCTTCTCCTATAATCCTTCTTCTCAAATGTTTATCTCTTTTAGATATATCTGGCCTAAGTTTTGGAAAAACTTGAGTTTAAGACCAAGACTGCAAACATGACTGTCTTTGCGAGGAAGCCAGATTGGAAAGCATGAAGTAGTAGCCAGGGCGACTTAAGGATGATGTGGTAGTAGGGATTTCATAAATGCTGTTTCCGACTGTTGCAATTTAATATGGTAAAGGTGTAAATAATTGTTTTCTTCCAGCATGAGTTGAGGTCTCCTAGTTGACAGCAGATTCCCCAGCTAAAACATACTAAGCAAAAGCTGTGATTACTTAGGAAGATCCCTAAACTAAGAACTGAACGAGTAGGCTGTAGGTGCAAACCTTTGATTTGCCCAAGTTTTTGTCTGAATCCTTACTTCTGGTCTGCTCTGAGTCAGCTTCAGTGGCTGTTAATCATTTTTGTGTTGCCCTCCATCAAGCATAGGGCACAAGCTGTTATCTGTGAAGGAGAGGAGCTGCCTGTTTACTACTGAAGCTATGTCTAGACTCAGTCATCTCAATGCATTCTGTAGTGTTTATGGATACCCTAGATCAGAGGAGCTAAAGGCTGTGGTAGTGGAAGTGCACTTTCTCCCCAGAGAAAGCTTTCTCACGCTTCCCTTGGGCTGTGCTTAGGGAACAGCCATGCTGGAAAGTGCTGGCTGTTGTCCCCAGCAGTGCCTCTAGAGCTGTGGCTCTTTTCTGTTTCCTGGCCAGAATCTAGGCTACCCCTTGAGACGCTGAGGTACCTGTGGCTGATCTGTGGCAATGTCTGGTGTTTCCTGGAGGGCTTTGGTAGTGGCGTGCTGCAGTGCCTCTCAAAGGGAAGGAGGATGTATTTCCTAACGGAGGGCTGGCCTTGCATCTGTGGCATCACCCTGTGTTCTGGCCAGTTCCTTGGGGCAAGTTGAGACGCATCATAAGCTTCAGAAGAAGGCTGTTTGGATAACAGCATCTCTAAGGACCAGAAGAAACAATTTGTTTCATCCCGTTGGGATGCAGTGCCCCCTCAGGCCTGGAGAACCAAGGTCGTGCCTTGGGGCGGGGGGGGATGGCGAGTGCAGGGTGCTCAGCCCTGGGGAGGTGGCGTTCCTCAGCCACCCTGCATCCCCTTGCCCCCGTGTGCCTGGGAGCAGGGTGAGAAGCAGCACTGCAACTTGGCAGGAGCACAAGCTGAATCTGTGTTTGGGCTGGCTGGGAGGTGCTGCCTTTTCTTGGTTTTGGGAGCACCTGCCTCTTTGCAAAGCCATCCTGCTCCCCTCTGAGATAAACAGATGCTTGGGAATGGCCAGCTGTGCTACTGAGAAGGTATCGGTGGCTTGTAAATGGGGGTGATTGCTGTCCAACCGTGGAAGGACAACGTTAGCAGCACCCTTCTGGCACTTGAAGGGTTGTAGCACTGTCTCCATTGGGTGTTTTATGGTCTCGTAACCTCTAGAACGAGCGATCCTGTGAGCTCCCACGCCGTGAGCCCCCAGGGCAGGAATCTGCCTGAAAATTTATCCCCTTCTGCCATGTCTAGTCTTGTATTTTCTTGAATTTTCCTTACAGTACTTTCTTTATTTTGAACTGACTCAGATTCTTTCTTTTGTGAACTGTTTTGCTTCTGCTGCTGCTGTGATCTTTCTAAGAGATAGCAAATACTTTGTTTACTGTAAGCTCTTGTGCAGTAATTCATGTGGTTACACCATGACACAGAGAAGTCCTTCTGGAGCTCGTTTCCACACCCACCCATTCATCTGCGCCCTTCTCCCCATTTTCGGCAGGCGGCTTCAGCATGTCACACTGGCGTGATGTCATACAAAACTGGCAGATTTGTCATTAAAAGCCTTGTCATCAACAGATGACTGTTTGTATTTTCAGCCTGCCTGAAACTGTTTTATACTTGCTAACCCAGTAATTAAGACTTCGC
This sequence comes from Merops nubicus, assembly GCF_000691845.1. Lineage (NCBI taxonomy): Eukaryota > Metazoa > Chordata > Aves > Coraciiformes > Meropidae > Merops > Merops nubicus. Next base: position 31,697 of record NW_008614155.1, on the reverse strand, counting down.
TGCCTTTGAAGCAGGTTGGTTTCACTGCCCCACCTTTTCCTTCGGCAATTACAAGGCGGTGCCAATGTCAATGGGGCATTCATTAGCCTGCATGAGACCTGGCTCCAGCAGTGAGCACACCCAAATGCACTCCTCCTCCCACCGCTCCCCGCATGGGCACTAGCCTGACACCGGGCAGCCTCTGGAGACCACAAATTTGGGCAATATTTTTGGCACGCCTCTTTAGGGAACTTTCGTAAGAAGAAGGATGCAGGAAGAGAGCATCGCCTCAAAATGGCTGATAAAATGCTCTTTGTGCAGCTTCAGTTGAACCTGAACAGAGTGGTGTCAGGGTTTTCTTATCATGTAAAATGGTGCCGTTCTTCTGGGCCGCTGGATTGCTCGACTGCTTTTGATTGTCTTGTGGTAATTGAATAGCCGTGCTGTGTAACCTGTGCTGAAGGAATTAGGGCTGTTGATTCAGCAAACAGATGTCCTGGATTGCGGTGTGCTTACAATCCTACTGCCTTGCATCTTTCATTAGTTAATATTGCCGACTACCCAGGCTGTCTTCCTTGCACTGATAATTTTGCATTTGCTAATGCATTTCAGTGTCTCAAAGAGAGATTTGGAAGCTTGTAAAATTTGTAAAGTAATTCTGTTGTTCCATCAAATACGAGCCTGTCGCTAGACAAGGGTTACCCCTGCGAGGTTATGTCCTACGCCCTCCTACCAGAATCCATTCAGCCCCAGTGACTTGGAACTGGGTGAGATCTAACTGCTTCGCTGAATGGGTAGGGAACGTGTGAAATAGCTTTTGAAACGTGTCCTGCTCCTGTGCAGTGCTGACTACAGACAAATGCATTTATCAGAGATCTTTATGCCCTCAATCCATTTCTTGGCTTGTCCCTAACGCCGCACACTCCTGAGCGACTTCAGATAGCTGGCAGAATTGAAAACAAAGGAGCTTTGTGTTTTAATCATCCCTACCGAGCCCCTAAAATTGATGTTGGGCTGGAAGTTCCTCAGCTGACGCAGGCTGGCAGGAGCCAGTGGCCAGATAAGCTGTTTCCAACCCTTTGCGGGGATAAGGCCAAATATGTCACTTGAAATGAGCTGAGAACACCCCTTCCAGTGGGGCAGTGGTTTTGATAGATTGTAAGAGATTTAACCTCACAGCTATAGCTGTAACACACAGAAAAGCTACTTTTTGCTGTTTCAAAATTATATTGGGTATAATTTTTTTCTCTCCCTCAGCAGTCTGAACAATTGGGCTCATGATACTAAGCAGGACTTGCTTTTATAGGAAGAGGAATATGACAAATAACTCCCATAAACGTGTTTACAGTTTGCACTATTATTTCTAAAATACCATTTCCTACATTGATGCAGAGGAAATTCACAGTGGTAGGGGGAAGGTTTTACAAGTGGTGTCATGATATGACCCCCAAAACACAGTTGTATGGCTGCAAGACCAGTGAGTGCTCTACAGAGTTTGCACTAGCAGGAACCTGATATCCCACCCCTCTCAACTTTTCTGTTCTATGAGAGATTACAAGTTTTGAACAAAATCCTGGGGGTAATCCTGCAGAATTCAGCCATCAACAGCTGTGCTCACCACAGACTTCTCTGCAGGCCTTTTCTGTAAGCAGCTGTTATCCACGTACCGTTCCATGCTGGGGCTGATCCGTACTTCTCATAAGACATGAATTGCAATTGCCTCTCTGTCCCTTATCATCACTTGATATTTGGAGTGATGCAGAAAATAAGGACGCTCCAAGGGGTATGCATCTCACGGCAGCATCCTCAAGAAAGGTGTTTTTCTGAGGAGCTAGTGAATGAGCTACATAATTGCAGCTGCTCTGAAGGAGGTCTCAGCTGTGGTTTTGGGCTGTGGGAAAGGTTTCTTACCTTAGGTTTTTCCTTAAAGATGCGAGATGTGTGGCACAAAAGAGCTGTAAGAGAAGGGGGGTTAGATTTCTGTCACCTTAGAAAGGAGATTAGCAAAAGGAGCTGTCAAGTGAGCATGAGACATCCTCTGCACATGCTGTCATGCTAGATGCCAGAGGGACATTCCTGGCTCCTTGATGACTGCTGCTAGCAAGACCTCAGCCTGGTCATGGATTTTCTGAGTTTCAGTTGTAATTGCAAAACCCACTCATCTATTTTTTCACTCTCACTGCTTTCCTTCACTTTTCCTTCTGCTTCTTTCTTCTCTTCCCTCTCTCCTGTCATCCTTGCTTCTGCTGCTGTTATCCACAGAGGGAATTTGAGCTCACGATGCCAAAAAAACTCCTGCTTGTGCCTAGATTTTGCATGCTTTTACCTAATGCCTACCTGAGATACAGCCCTTCTGAAAGTGTCTGAAACCCAGGAAGAAGAACTGGTTTAGATAGTCTGCACTTTAAAGGAGATTCATAGCCTGTTTTACTGTGTATTAAAAGCACACTAGCTATCCTTGAATAAAACCAAGTGCTGACAAACTCATTTTCTAGAATAAGGGTATCCACACATTGGCATGAATAGGAGGATAGTTATTACTGAGTATTCTGTGTGCAGACAAGTTAGTACAGCTAGCAGGGGCTGAAAGGAGCCAAGGCATGACGGAGCCTCATAATTAGACCTAGATTAGGCTTTTGCTGCAGGCGAAGGCAAGGCAAGAACAGCTCTGAACTCCTATCGTCGCCTGTAGTGTTTGAACACAGAGACACCCCTCGCTGTCCCAGTGAAGTCAGCAACGCCAAGCCGTGCGGGAATGACGCCCCATTATCTCTACAGGAGCATTGCTGACAGGGCAGGTGTGGGCCTGTGCCGAGATGTGATCTGTTATGTGGCCAGCTCAGGTTCTCTCCACAGCTACTTTTCTCCAGGAGGGTTCAGGGGAGCTGCCAGAGCCACACATTACCAGAGAAGGACCTGCAGTAGTAGAGGTCCCCCATTTCATGATGGTGGGAGGCACCTGTGGCCATTGGATCACTTCTGGAAATGGTGCTCATCTTCCCCTTGAGCCCAGTGCAGGTCCCCTGGAGGTACCCCAGAACTAATAGCAGATGAACTCCAGCCTCCAGGTTTTCGAGGTACCATCAGAGACAGGCTGTCACATTTCCCCTGCATCTTGTCATGCCACATGACATGAGACTGCAGCCTCCTGGAAGCACACTGCTGCTCTCAAACACCAGTGTTACCTCTACATTTGACTGACAAGGGATCAAACAAGTCCTTGCTGCCTGTACGTTATTGTAGATGCAGGTGTGCCAGCACTGCTTGCTGGGATTTCGATGGTGGCGTGGCCATAGCAGGCAGGTTTCGATCTCCAGGTATGCGTGGAAACTGGGCCATACTGTGCGTGTGTCGCCCAGGAGCCTTGCATGCCTTCCTGTCCCTCTCTGTGTCCAGCTCGGCACAGGGTCTGGGGGATGAGAGTCATCACGTGGTGGTCACCTGTGTCCTCTGTCCTGGTATTGACTGCTCAGCATTCTCATCAGCATTCCCATCTGGGATCTGTAATGGCTTGGGCTTGCAGGAGGTGCGTGATAGTGGGAGCAGTGCTCTGCATCTCTGTGGAGTCCAGAAAAAGCTTGATCTAAGATTTCTAGTATGGCAGAGGTAGATTTGCTGCTGGGTCTTCGTAATCAGCATCTCTCTGTTGTACTCAGTGAAGTCAAGGTTAGATCATAAAATTTCTCCTGGTCTGTGGTTCATCACAAGCTGCTAATTTTGACTGAACAGTCACCTCCAGTGCAGCAGGCTGGTCATGTACCTGTGGATCAGACACTGTGAAGGATCTTCTGATACTTCTTGGGTTTGTGGGCAAAGGATCCTTGCAGATGGGAAGAGATTTCTTGCACAACTGCTGGTTTCAGATTTGCTTTTAGCTATGTGCTAAGCCTCCTCACAGACTTTGGGCAAAGGTAACTGGGTGATACCTAACTCAGTGCATTCTTTCTAAAATCTTGAACAACTAGAAAAGATTGTCAACGGTAATCATGGTGATTAGATTAGATCACTTCAGGGTTTCAGCCTCCTCAGAGTAAGCGTGTGCTTTCAATACCATAAACAGCAAGGTGCTGCACTTTAGGCAAACTTGGCCTCAATTCAAGGGAATGTTCAGTGCTTTTCCTATATATCTTCCTTTGCTTTTCAGTCTGTACCATGCTGTACTTCTATGTGTACCCTTCTTTTGTTTCTTCTCAGCCATGTAGGAGTATGCATTGTGGTTGCTCAGTATTGAGTGCTTCACTTGCTTGTTACTGAATGCTAGCTCTGGTGTCATTCCAGTTAAGCTCTATGTACCTTTTGTCTTTGAAAATCAATGGAAAGCAAATTAAAAAAGAACTAGTTTTCACACTACCTTTCATTAAAAAAAAAAAATCCATTTATGTTTACTCATGATGAGAGAGGTTTCTGGAGAGGCTAGTCTGGGAGACAAAATATTGTTTGTGCTTTTAATAAGCATCAGGAATTGGTTTTTTCCTATAGAAAAACCTGGGTGCTTCACAGTCACTCTCATCTAAACAGAAAAACAATATTCCAGGGTATTGTTTTGTTTGCAACGTATGTTGCCTTGTGCTACGGAGTCTTGATTTGCAACAAGTCAAGGGTCTTGGGAATTCTCCTGACATCTTAGGATGAAGTATGTAAGATTAACCACCACGGGCTGTGTTTGTGCTGCAGGTGTGGCAGTACAGGTAGAAGGAAGCACCTGAGGTGGCCTATTGCTAGTACCTTCCTGTCAGGAGTGAAGGGTATCGTTCCAGATGTGTGGTGATAGCAGGAAAAATCAGACTGCAGCAAGTTCAGATTCCTCTGGGACTTGGGGAGATGCTGATGTTTGTTTAAACACTGCAGTGAGCTAGGAGTCTCACAGAATTGGATTTGCCAAAGAAGGAGGTTTGCCTTAAATTCCCTTAAAACAGGGAAAAAAAGAAACATACTAAAAATAATAATCGAGTTTCTGGTGCTTTAAGAGCTTCTTAATGTTCTTCAAGTTCTTTTCTTCTGTGAAAGTGTGTCCTTTTGATTGCAGTTCAGGCTAAGCAGAGTACAGTACATCTTGCCACAGAATGAGTAAGTGAGCTCAGTTCTGCAGCTGCTGGTGAATGGCAGTGTTGGAGCTTGCCTTGGCTTATCAGTGAAGGCTGCCTAATGTATTCCACCCAGCCTACCTGAGCGTGCTCTGCAGCCACAAACCCAGTTAACCGCCTTCCTACCTGCTGTATGAATGGTTTGAGCAGTTATGGGGGTGCTCTGTTTCACAGTATTTTGGTAAGGCATGCCAGAGCGTGCACTGACCATTTCTGGCACAGCTCTGTTGCTCTCTGCAGCCCAGAAAATGCACCAGGAGCTTGCCACGGCGCAGGCTGGCGAGGTGGCTCATGAGCAGAGTGTGGCTCATTAAGCTTTACGTTCATTAGTTTCTAAAAGCTTTCTGAATCAGATTTGGGGACATGAGGAAGAGATTTACTGTCTATCCTACCAGTATGACAGAATGTTCCTAGCCCCAAAAAAAAAAGAGAAAATGGGCCTCTCTGGACTATTCTGAGGGGTTTTATTGTTTAGCTGTTGTTTTTCAAGATGCCTCGGACTATTTGGCTTTGTGTTTGTCTGTTATCTCCAACTCAGTCCTCCCACAAAAAGGCAAATACCTGCTTTTACTGAATTATTAACAACAATAGATGCAACTTACGTATCAATGAAAATTATGGACGTTTCCCAAGGCAATTGATTTAAACGGAGTTAAATTTAGTGGAAGCTTCTATTGGTATAATGAGTGCTCATTATAGAGCCTAATGTGCTTTAAGGTCTTGAAAACCTTCTCAGTGGGGAAGTCAGGCTGCTGTTTTCCAGCAGAGTCACAGATGCTATACTGTGCCACTGCTGTCACTACAACCGTATCCCACCGCTACGCCCAAACGTTCCTCTTTAACCTTGTGTGTTTCTCCCTTTTGCAGAAGACCACCTCCCAGCTGGCTTCCCAACCATTGACATGGGCCCACAGCTGAAGGTGGTGGAGAAGGCCCGCACAGCCACAATGCTCTGTGCTGCCAGCGGTAACCCTGACCCTGAAATCTCCTGGTTCAAGGACTTCCTGCCTGTTGACACTGCAACTAGCAACGGGCGCATCAAACAGCTCCGCTCGGGTAAGGTAGCAAAGCAAGTAAGCCTGCACTGCCTCCTCACTCTTCCTCCCTCTTCTCCTTACTTGCTGCTGTTATTTTTTTCCTGAAATGCAATTGTAAACCCAAATGTCAATTTGATTTGAGCTTATTTGTTTTACAATATAAGAACAGTTTTTGGAGCTGATCTCTCTGGCATGATATCGTGGCTTGTTAAAAGGACACATTCAAGTGGACGTGCCTTTTGGAACATCACCTGGATTCCTTCTTCGGTAGACGGTCTTGACATTGCCCCAAATCCTTGGTAGGCTCAGACCTTTCACTGCCAACTCAACAGGTCTTGTATTTTTTATGGAACAGTGCAAATCAGGACAATGAGATACTAGTTGAGATTTTACAGTTGGAGATCTCATAGTAGTTCATTCCTTACATAGACTCTGCAAGACAGAATATACTGTTTCTTTTTGAGGGTTTTTTGTTGTTTCGTAAGCCAAATACTAGCTTTTGAAATACGGATGTTTAGTTCTTGTGGGTGGCTAAGTATGCACTTATTTTAGCAAGGAGCTCTTGTTTTTCTGATGCCCTGTTCGGTCTCCCAGGACTGTAAGGCTCATTAGAGAATTAAAGAAAATAAAATGTTGCTTTATTCACTGATGAAGTGCAGCTCCCCAGCGTGAATTATAGTGACTATTTAACAATGCACAGCAGCACTACACAACAGCTTTAGTCTGAGGAGGAAAAGCCCACGTTACCCTACCTGAAGCACAGAAGGGAACAGAGATGGGACAGCTTTGGTCTAGAAGGGTCTTACACTTCACTAAAAGGCAGACTGCCTTGCCTGGCCACAGTGTATCTCTGGGCACTCAAAATCCATTTGTTATGAGTGCTGCTGCCAGGGTAACAACATCTTACTCTTAGCAAGGTGAACGTCTTGACACATTTCCCCATAGCAAGAGCCCTCTGCATAAATCTGATGATGCTTGGTTGATAAGAAGTAGGCTTGTACTTGGGGGAGTGGGTAATGAGACATCACTCTCATCAAAAATAGAACCCAGGCTGACACTCCTGATCCCACCTTGATGTACCAGTGAGCGCTAATTATACTAATGCATTTATAGCTTATGAAATTTCCCAGTGACCTTTAGCTTATCTCCCCCACAACATGGTTTAATCTTGATCTGTTTGTGCTGAAAGAAAATATCACACTTGTTAATTATTCTGAGAAGCTTTAGGAAGCAGCAATAGGAAAGTGCACATGGATGTGTTTCACTTCATAGCTGACTAAATCAGCATCAGAAATTACCATAAATGAGCAGCAAGGCAGTTCCTGATGCACTCACCGTACGTTCTCCAGCCTCCTTTTCACAGGCACTTGGCTGCCTCTCTACCAGCTGCTTCACAAGTTTGGTGAGATAGAAAGTTTAAAAACAAACTAGTAAACCATCACTCTGTCCAAGTTTTGCTTCCTATTTGCTGTTCCTGAGCAACATCTCAATTGAATATTTCACCTGGGATTCAGACTCTAGAGCTGGCTGCTTGCTGAAGACACAGTAATTACCAAGGGAGGTGTCAAGGGAACTTTTTAGAAATCAATGAGCAGCACATATCCTCAGACTCGCTAAAGAAATTGATTAGCTCTCTATTGTAGTAAGGGTTGGTTCCACAGTTCAGTGCAAGAGACTTCCAAATATGAGTGAAGTTTTATTTTCAGGGACTCGGTGACACGATGCCAGAATTCACCAAGGCTTTTCTCCACCCTGGCACAAGTGGGGAGCAAGAAGTTTACCACATCTCATGGAGCAGAGATTTAACTCCTGCTTGCATTTTTCGCTCTTTCTTATATTTGTAGTTGATACAAAGTAGGGCTTGCACTTTGAAGAGCCCAAGTCCCGCTTAACTGACTACAGTCACCCTCTGTGAGCAGTGGGATGGGTTGGGCAGTCTCTGATCTGTTCTGCAAGGTGTTAATTGAGCTCTCCAGCGCTATACTATAGTGGGGCAGAGTTGTTTTCCAAAGAAAAGAGTATTTAAATAGATACCTCATTATACGGGAGGGTTTAATAGTTTGCAAAGTCTCTGCTCCATTAAGATCGTATCTTACAGCCAGCCTGGCATATCTGCATGAATGTCAGTTTATACTATCTCAATCTAAATATATACTCATTTAATTTCATTTAATTAAAACCCAATAAAAGCTAGACAGATGTAATATAGTTAAAATAGTTACATCATGGTGTGAGCCCAATATTGCATATATAGAGTGTCTGACCTTCAGTGAGTGCATAATGTATTATTATTATTCAGATAAGCTAAATATAGGTCGTAAAGGTCAGAGCAGCTTTGGCACCTGACTTAGAGAGAGCATTGAGGGATGATTTCCTTTCTTCAGGCTCCTAGTGTGGAGTAAACAGCTGGAGATGAAGAAGCAGCATGTTTGGGAAAGGTGCTCTCTTCTGACACTGGCAGTTATGTGGGCTGGTAGTGTTCTGGGGGTTTCAGGCAGCTCTTTGAACATGAATGCAGTCAGGTTATGTGCCCAGGGGGGCTCTGAACATCAGTTTCTAGAGGTCTGTTCATCTTCTGTCAAGGTACTAGAGAGTTTGTGGTTTAAGACAACTAAGCTGTCATCTTCGGCTCTTTCAACCCCAGAGGACTGGTGTCTTTGTCAGAGGCAAATACACGGTTTATAAATCTGCCCCGTACCCTACCATCCCTCATTTACGAATTAAATTGCTATGTGAGTGTATGCAATTTTCTCGTTAAATCTCTGAACAGCATAACTCTTTACATTTAGAAGGCTTTTTTCCCCCCTTTCTCCCCAATACATAGATCTTCCCTCACAAGTGATGCTTAATTTTTATTTCTTTTTCAGTCCAGCTCTTGGGTAGTTTTACCAGTACATGTTGGGCTAATTGCTCTAGAGACAAGAATACAAATAAAAACAGGTTTTCATCTCCATTATCACAGATCAAGGCAAAAGCAAGGCCTCTGACTCATGCTTGTTGTAGCAAAATTCTTCCTTGCTCATCTTGCTAATACTTCCCACCTCTTGTGGAGAGGCTGCTTTTCTACAAATGCAGTGACTCAGGACAACTCCCTGTTCTCCCCCGGGGTGCACAGCTTCAGTCTTTGCCTCTCAGTCATTGACACAGGATCTAAGGCTTGCTCTGGGCTGAGGAATCTCCCTAGCATACTTAACTCATTTAAAACCACTTTAGTTGAACTGATTTTAAAATTGTTTGGATGCTGTAGTATTGCAGGTGAGGTACATACGAGTTCTGGCAGCAAACAACCCCTAACCATGTTTTAAAATTAGCTGATGATGTGGCGGAAACTGTCAGCATAGATATATTGTGCTGATGCTTCACAGTTCTTCTGTAAAGATTCTTGGATCACAGGCTCCTGAAGACTTCAAAGCAACTTGGACGGTATTCATACTTTCAAAGCTCCCGAATGCTTCCAGTGTGTTTCGTAGTTGAAGAATTGCTCTTCCACTTTGCTCTTCAGAAAAATTATGGACAAAATGTCAAATAGAAAGAAATAACTGTTCCAAATATTAACATACAGGTATCTTTGCTGTGTAAGGAAACCCCAGAAATTCAGGGAGCATTGTCATCTTCCATCTAGTGAAGAACTTGGTCTTATGACAAGTATCATTCCATTTTAATCACCATCAATTAACTGAGTTATGGAACTGTACCCTAGACCCTAGTCTGGCTTTCAGGCAATTAACTGCAAGTAACGTATCAGAGAGGGCTCTGCAGGTGACTTAGTCACTCTCGGGAAAAGTGTAGGTGCCTCTAATAAAGCAGCAGTGGGAGCCAGCTCACCAGATCATCTTGCTGCATCTGTGCTCTCTGAGTTACCAAGTATTTTCATTTTAGTCTTGATCCTACAGGTAAAAGCATTATTTACTTGGAAACAAAAGGAATACCCAACATACACAGAAAAATCTTGCAAAAAGAGGTGGTGCTTTTGCCAGTGAAATGGCAGTGATGGCCATATGCTGCTTCATTGGTAATAGCCAGCAGTTGTACCCAGCAGAAGACATTCAGCTTTTGGCAAGGAACAGCTTTGAGTCCAGACATCAGATGGGCATCAGCGTGGGACAAGATGTGTAAGGACAGCCAAAAAGAATGGGTGTTGGGGTGTATTATCCAAAAGGATCAGGAAACCCACACAAGAATGGATGCTTTCTCAGAAACGACTGACTGGACAAGGCTTGAAGCAATATTGTAACCAACCAGCTGACAGCTGAAGTTTCGTGTCCGGGAAGAACCTATACTGCACATCTCAGTCTTGCTGTGAGGTGCACAGAGAAGTGATGGAGTCCACACAGATTCCCTGTTGCAGCTGGTGGCAAATAGCCAGTCTTTTCTGCAGTGCTTTCACTTCTGAAAATATTTTCCCTTAAAACTATGTTAGGAAGTAGCTGAAAGCACTGTCGGAGTTCTCTGGGGTTCAGTGTTGCACTGCCCTAGTGCCCAGGTCCAGCCAGCAAGAGCCTTGGTTTCTTTATTTGATGTTGCTTTGAAGTGATTTTTTTGGGTGGTTTGAGTTCCGGCAAGGAAGCAGCGAGTTGATAAGTCTGGGGTGAGTTTGTGTCAGCAGAATGAAGTCCCTTCTCCAGCAGAGCCTCTCCTCCACACTGGGAAACACTAATACAAATAATCTCATGGGGTTTTCCAGTGTATCATCCTGTGCTTTGCCCTGCTTTGATCACCTGGCTGTATGCTTCCACTACACAGAGGATGTCAGGGTCAGCATTCATTCCTGACTGAAGTGAATGTGTGGGGTGTTGCTCAGTGTCTGACATCACAATGGGAGGATAAACTCTCTCTCCTTATGAGTGTGTCAAACCTTTCAAACACAAGGAATTGGGTTTGAAGTTTGATCTTTGGTTTCCCTTTGCATAAAGTGGCCTGCTGTCACAGGGCACAAGTGGGCCTCAGTATCCATTCGAGTGATGGCATCTCTGTCACATGATGGGCTCTCTTCTGTTGGCACTCTGTGGCCTGTGTGCTGTGATTTGGTCCTTTAAGGGACACTCTGAAAGGACAAAAGCCATAGATGCTTTGTCATATCACGTGAAGGGCAAACGGAAAGTTTTATTCCTTCTGGATGAGGAAATTTGGGGTCCAACAGAAGAGCCTTGTGCACTCTCCATAGTGGTGTCCTCTGAGCAAAGAGTGAATGTCTTAACTTGGCAAAGGTGAGAGAGACCCAGAACAAACACTGCTCTAGATACAGCAAGCCTCTGTGCTGCTCCCACAAGGGCTGGCTTACATTTGGAGGCCAGGAGGACTGGGATTTAATGTAGGAAAAAAAACGACCTGGTCACACATTTTAAGGAATATGCTTCAAGTATGCAGTTGCTCCTGGAGCTCTGTGTAGACAATGGCATATTAGAGAGAGGGTTTAGCCTCTGCAGGGAGTAGATTTAAAGATTTGCTGCAAATCTTCTCCGTTCTAGGGCAGAACAATAAACCCTGTTTCAGCTAGACGAGAGAGAAGGAAGTCCTGTTTTCTGCCCTTTGGGCTTGTACTCAAAGTCATTGCACCATTCCCATGGGAAGTGACACACTGTGGTGATGCTTTTCTTAACTCTGAGAATTGTGGAGGGGGACAGGAGGGGGGAGGCCCTAGACCAAACGGAACAAAAATATCACTTGGCAAACTTTCCAGCGAGGCAAAGAGGAATAACCCTGTTTTCCGTGGCTGTGCTATTCCATGTGAGTATCTCTGGATATAACTGTTCTGCCAAGGGTAGCAGTAGTTACTAAGATAGATAAATAAACAGCAGATTTATTGTTGCAAGAGAGAGAATACCCACAGCTTCAGTCACTGCAAGATCTTTCCTGATGCTTCAGTCATCTGTGGATAAAAAGCGTTCAGAAAATATAACCAGCCATAAAGTTAAAATGGGGTAATGTCAGCTTGGCAGAGGAAAATGCTAAAATGAGTAGTTTGAATTGCTGCTCCTGCTTAAAGGAAGGACTGCCTAAAGGAAGGGTAGTTAGGAAAGATAAAGAATAAGTATAAATATTGTAATTACTTTTTAAGAGGGAAGTTAAACATGCTTAAAATATGCCTTCTTTGTATTTACAGAAATTCTTTTCTGTCTTTCTTTCACATTGGGTGATCATTGTTGTGGATAATGGAATGAGCTGTAAATCTGAGATACACGACACTCTTGTATGCATACTGGTATTTATTAATCAATACACTGAACATGATTTGACACACTGTGTCCTGTTTAACCCTGTTTTTCTGTCTGTTTAAACTCCTCAGTTTTCTTTGGTAAGTGCTTGGTATTCAGATGCTACAGATCTGCATAAAACCAACACATACCATGAACTGCCTACAGATTCAATTTGCATGAATCTCTCCCTTATACTAACAGCCTTCATACATGCAAAATAAGACCAAGGGGACAAAAGTGGGGATTAGAAAGGTTCCCTGCCAGTTTGCCCAGCTGGAGCATCTCCCCTTCATCATGCTTTGTTACCCATGGCACGCTGAACTCGAGACACTGCCCAGTGGTTCCTGCACTTGCTAAACACATTGACTTCATAAAACAAACCTTTGTAGATCATTGCAACAGGATAACTTAACCTTACTCCCAGAGAACCCCTCCTTATAAGATACTCTTCATTACAGCATGTAAAATTATCTCCAGTGCCTTATAAAGAGGGTTGGATTCCTTTCTCCAGCTAACATCCAAATTAGGCAGGAACAGAGGTCTGGCTAGCATGCCATTGTTCCGTTACCAGAAACTGCTTCGTTTTGGAATATTTCTGTATGTAAAGTTAATTCTGCATGACACAAATTTCTTTGCCAGAAGGAACCTGATGCAAGGGTTATGTGAATACAAAGAATGGCTCAGAAACGGATTTTATATGCTCTCCCTTTTTTTTAATTTCTTTAACCAAGCAGATTTTGTCCCACTGGTCATTCTAACCTCAAAGCAAAATTGCACCTAGTGCCCACAACCATGTGCTTTCCACACCTCCTGCCCAGCACACTCACGGGTCACACAGCCCCCAGGACACCACCTCCTTGTTCTGTATGAGGAATGAAGGAGCACTGCACCATCTTCCCAATGTGTCCTCCATCTCAACTGCTTGAACAGTGGTGTGGGGGAATGCAAGTGGTGAGGCCAAACAGCAATGCCACATCAGCAGCTCAGTTTGGCCCCTGTTTGTGAGGGTGGTGGCTTTAATGGCAAGATGCAGGGCTGGATGTTGCACTCCTGGAAGCAATGAGCTTTACTAACCTCCTGAGAGTGTCACTGACTTTTATTGCACATCAGTTTCTTTTAGTTTTTGGTTGTTTGGTTTTTTTTTTTTTTTTTCCTGTTGCGCTAATACAAATTCTAGCTTTAAAAAAACTTTCTGCTTTTTAGTTATAGTTTTCTTCCTTTCCTCTTTGTACTAATGCTTCTCTCTAATCTTATTTGCATTCAAATTACCTCACCAGGTGGTACACCGATCAGAGGTAAGAATGCTGAAATGTGCCTCCAGTTGTCACGTCACTCCATTTCCTGTCTGCCTTGTCCCTTCTCCTCCGATGTTTCTCATCTTCAGCTTTTACTCTCAGCCCTAACTCTGCCAGTGCACTCACTCATCTGCACTCTCTCAGTAGTGTGTTTATTTTGGTTGGTTTTTAGCGTGATTTCTTGTAGACTCACCCATTGCAATTTTGCACTGTTGAAAGGGGGTTATTCAACGGAAGGTTTGCAAAGAGGAAAATGATCCCTGGCCTCCTCCATGGGAGTGTTGACAGCTCCTGCAAGTCTCTGAACTTCCTGTGCAGTTGCGGCCTCTGAGGTTTTGCGTCTGGGGGGTTTTAGATGGATTTCTTTGGTCTAAGTGTAAGGAGGTAACATTCTCACAAGAGAACAGTTAAATTCTTCTCTGCTGCTGCTGATGGTCATGAAACTCTAATCAGAAGAAGATAAATTCTTGAAAGTTTTAACAAATCTGGCTCTGGGATAAGGAGCACCTTCATTTGCATTCCTCATGTTTGCCTTTCCAGTGTGCTGACCCTCTAATGCGGCGACAGAGTGGAGAACCACTGCCCCAGACCCCCTTTCGAAGCTGGACACGCTCATCTGGCTCTGCAGCACAAAGATTTATTTTAAAAAGATGAATCAGAAGCACATCTGGCTGCTTTAAGCCTTCATTAATTAAACCCACCCCTGGTTTGACAGCCCGGTATGCACAGTCCCTGGCTAGTTTTTACAGCCTGTATGCACCAGTAATGACTTTCCAATTGGAGTGTTGTCTTTTCTAGCCTAAACACTCAAAGCTGTCTCTTCAGATTAACTTCAGCACGTTAGTCAGTGTTACATGCTAAGGCCCTTCTGAATTCTCTTGTGATTTTGTTTACCCCTGTTGACTGACCCCTGAATTTCTCGACAGAATGACAACCACCTATAAATGAATGTGGCCTCGTTTGTTCAGTTTTCCCCATTCTCCCCTTTCTTCCCCCTTCTCCCTGAGTCACTGCTGGAAGTTAATAATCTGACTCTTTGGAACTGGTTCTGTTGCTGGGGGTTAATGTTTTCAGCTCCCGCTAAGTGATTTTAGAGTAAATGTGAATTGCCGTTTGATGCGTATTTGCATTAAGTTGCCTCTGTAGCAAATCTGGGTCAGGGAAAAAGACTGCAAACCTCATTTTTATATGAATGGGCTTATATATCTGTCATTCCTCCCTTTGGAACGCTGGAGATTGACAGCTGTGATGTTACAAGCTCCTTAAACTATTTCTTCGTCTCCAATTTCTGCTGCAAATCCTGAAGTGAAATGACAGGTTGAATGCTAACTAGCCAAGCGCCCTGAGCTCCCAGCCCTGCACGCCGAGCGCGGCCGCCCTGTCTGATGACATTAGTGACTCAGCACCAGAACCACATGGATGCTTCATACGTCCTGCTTGGGAACCAAACGCATCTCTGTGGAAAGAACCATCCATCTCATAAAACATAAGTTCCCTGCACCCCATCCCCCTGCCCACCCCCATTTGGGTCCTGATGAGGTATTTTAAGAATGTTCTTGACATTATTTAAAATATATGTGTCCTGTTTGAATGTCAAAGATGACATTTCTGTGAGAGCAAACAGAAGCCACGTGCCGCTCTCTGGCTTCTCCCAGAAGATTTCTGTCAGCCTAACGCCTTTTATTTAAAAGGGAGGTCATTGAATTTCTAAAGATAATGACAGATTAGATGAAAGTGCTTTTATGATGGTGAGGTTGTGTCCATGTAGAAGTGACTGTTCTGCCATGTTCTATACCCAGCTGCACTCTTGTTCCTCATTAAGGTAAGTTTGATGCTTTGGAATCCATTAATTTGGTCTGAAAGGAAGGGTGAACTAATGACTCTTAATGAACCCTTTTGGTAGTAATGTTGGGGGGGGAAGGGATGGGTTTGGTTGCATTTAATTGCTGCTGTGACTGTTGCTAGGAGTTGTGTGTCTGGAGTACTTGGGAGGTTTGAGCATTACCCAGGGCTGGAGCAGCAGAGAACACAGGGAGCAGCGTGTGATTAGTGAGAAGATGACCTGAGAAATTCTACCATGCACCTCTCAAAACAGGAAGAAATTTTTTTTGTCTAAACACCTCATTTGACCTTACCCCACATATTTGGTCTTTCTATCCGAGACATCTCTGGCTTCCCTGAAATGCGAGAGGCTCCCATCTGTCATTCAGAGCCTCCATTTGCAGCTACACTCTTTACTCCTCTGGAACTGCCCCAGATACTAATTTAATCTTGAAATCCCTATTTGTTCACCAGAAAGACATGGAGCTGGCAGATGCCCATCAGATTAGCCAATAGCTAGCTTCTTAAGATGACCCAAAGATAGTATCAGCAAATCTATGTTTAAGCAAATTCTGCGCCATTCTTATTTTCCAAGTAGCATGTAGGATGTTCATTTCCAGCATTTCTCTGGAATTGAACTCACACAACCTTTTGTGAAACCTGGCTGTGTTTTCCTGCCTCAGGCTGCGAGAGACAGCAGAGCATGGTTGTTTCTGGTGAGTGCTGGACTGAACAGGAATTAGGTTGGATGCACATGTAGAGGTAAAGAAATATCATCATCTCAGGTATTATCCCTCTCCAGTCAGATTTATTTGTTACTTTTCTGTCACCACAGGAAATATCTGAGGTTCCTATACATAAGAGTATTTCTTCCCTGCAGACATCAGCATAGCAGAGGTCTGTCTGAATTAACTTTAGATCAGCTCATTTGGGTGTCAGAAGCTGTCTGTCTGGGGAGCCAGGTGAACACCTGCACCGACTCCTGTATGGCTGCAGCTCAACCTTTTCCAGTTCCAAGCAAACAGATTTTAATATAGCTCCAGTGTTTTGATGCTATCCTGCAAGCTGGAGCATAAAGCTATCCAAAGAGATTAGAGGAAGCTTAAAGAATTTTGCTGTCTCTTCTTGAGCCTGTGTTTGTACATTTCACTGTACTTTGTATACAGTAGGGTTTTTTTCCTGCTTCTTGAGCTTTTCCACTCACAAAAAAAAGGCAGACGGAAAACAATTTAAAAATGAGAAGCTGTGCTTGCAGGAGCAGAAAGCATTGGGTGAGATAGTGCCTGGAAATTTTTGTGATGCTGTGTTTCCTACTGTCGGGGTTTAGATTGACTCATGTCCCCTCAGAAGCACACAGAGGCATCACTGTGTGTTTTGCAGTGCTGTAGTTCTGCTGCTGACAGAGTCCCCTGAGATTTCCTGTGCCTGCTGATGAGAAATCAGAGCATCCTGAAACTCTGCTGTCCAAGAAGAGACCTCTGCTGCTGAGCATGTTTGGCCTTCTGTAGTCCTTCTCTGCCCAAGGCTGGCTCGGTGGCAACAGTTGGGTGCTGTCAGCAGCTGCCTCTGGTGCAGAGGAGAGTGATTTCTCAGCAGTGCTGCCATCCAGAACAGGCTTCTTGCATGCCAGTCACCCACCTCTCGGACATAATGACCATAACGAACTCTAACAATGAAAATATATTTGTAGTTATCTTGTTTTGCATAACTGGCAGTGCTGATGACTGGTGGAAGCTAGGTGCAATCCTCTCTAACAGCTGGGAGGGTGCCGCTGTTAGAATTACAAAAAGTAATGAATGTGGGAAATGCTTATATTCATTATTAGCGACCCTTGTGTGCTTTTGGTGTCCTTCAGTTTTCCATAGCTCCCACGGCAAATGTTGGTTATCTTGGGCAGCATCCAGAGTGTCAAAGTCCAACTCCCTCATTGTCAGGGCTTCACAGTGTCTCTTTCTCCATGTTCACATTTATGTGTCCTTGTTTGGTCTGGTCTTGCCTCTGGCCCTGCTCCACAGCTCTCTGGATTTTAGTAGGAGGGTTCTTCTCTAGGAGGGAACTTTTAGCAGAAAGGGGATTGGGACCCATACCTGTGCACTGGCTGCAGGAGTGGCTAAGAATACTGCTTCAGGAAAAGTCAGGCAATGTTTCTGTGATAGACCTTGCTGGGAGACAGGGGGAGAGAGAAGGGAAGGGCTTGGGGTATCCATGTGCTCTGTAGTGCAGGGTGGGCAAAATTTACCTGTTCCCTGAGAGAAAAGGCCCTGGCCAGGTAGCTGGGTTCATTAACATCTGGATTGCAAGTCCTTCCCTTAGATGAGTGCTGTGACTGCAGCCTCGTTCCTCTGATTCTTGGGTACTTATGGGAGCATTTAATTCCATGTCTAATTTTATAACCAGGGCAAAAGGTCAGCCCCCCCTCGCTCTGAGCCAGGATGTCTGAGACTGTGAATGTCCTGGTAGAGGAATGGAGCTTCTCCCACTGCTGGGGATGGAGCTCCAACCTGAATAGATTTGGAAGATAGTCGCCCCAAGAGCTGCTGTGTTTAGCTCTGTGTGGTGCTCGTTGCGGGAAGAGAGCACGAGCACCTCATGAGCTACAGAACAGGATTTTGGAGAGATACATTTATATGGCAGCTGAGAGCTTTTTACATTTGGTTTGTCACCTAGAGGAGAGAGTGACAAACCCTCGGTGGCACAACAGTACCCAGTGCTGGCAAGAAGCAGCCCTTATCAGGATCAGCCTTCCCCAGCTCTCTCCATGCAGCATGCTTAAATGCTTCTTTTAACCACTGTCACTGCAAGTAATGACTGCCTCAGCACAAGGGTGTTTGAATAGATAAGTATCTTGGAGAACTGCTAATGGGGCTGCTGTCTGTGCCCAAGTTTAAAGAGCAGAAGAAATGGCTAGGAGAGAAGGGACTGGCAGTGAGATAGAAGCAGAGTGAAGAACCCATAAGAGATGCTTGTCAGCCAGCAAGGCCAGCTCCTGCCCTCGGACCCAGAAAGCTCTGCTGTGTCACCATTCTCCATGGCACTGCAGAGCAGCCAGGGTTTTTTCTCAGGAGCTGTCAGCTCCCTGATAAGCTGTGTCATTGGGAACAGATGTGGGCCACGGGCGGGACCGATAGGACGGGGCCGGGTGGCCAGAGCGGCACCGTGCGTCAGGGTGCTCCGGGGGCGGCTCAGATCCCTGCAGAGCCCCCGAGCAGCAGAGCGAGCCGCTCACCGCTCCTCTGCGCACACGTGCGCACGTTCTGAGGGCAGGTGGTCCTCGCGCATCTGCTGAAGCTGTGGACATCAGGACTCAGCCATGCAAATGAGAACAAGGCACCTGGCACAAGAGTGCTGGAGGTGTCCGTATGGGAAGTCTGCAGTAATATCCTGTGTGCCCTGCAGAGCCCCCGAGCAGCAGAGCGAGCCGCTCACCGCTCCTCTGCGCACACGTGCGCACGTTCTGAGGGCAGGTGGTCCTCGCGCATCTGCTGAAGCTGTGGACATCAGGACTCAGCCATGCAAATGAGAACAAGGCACCTGGCACAAGAGTGCTGGAGGTGTCCGTATGGGAAGTCTGCAGTAATATCCTGTGTGAACAAGACCTTACTCAGCAACTTGTGCAACATAAATCCCAAAGTAATGAGTAAGAGTAAATAGGCCTTCCCTCCTAACCCTGGTTTGCAGAGGCGCAGAAGATGATCAGATGAGATGTTGACAGGGCTAGGAATAGAAATCAGGTCCTTTGCACTTGTCAAAACAAAGAAATTTTTGTGCTTTTGAGCATCTTTGGATGCAGCTTTCATGAACTTCAGGGAATGGAGCTACTCAGCCCTCAGTTCTTCCTTTCCATTAGTTCTCGTCATCTGTCCAGCCTAGACTTGAACCCTCCAAGAGGTGAAACTATTGCCTTTCTCTGGGATGGCTGAATTAGAGCCTGGAGCATTTAACACTTTGGGAGTTTTTCCCAAGGCTCAGATACATTTACATTTCCAGCTTTCTGATCCCTGCAATGTTTGAGCTTCTTAACTTTATTCATAAATCTCTGTACCCTGAGATACCTATGCTTTCCTGTATCCATCACTTAGCTGTAGGTTGTACTTCAAGAAAACCCCTATAGTCTCACTGACTGCCATCGATTTACCATGTTCCTTCCATGTTCTGCTAGCTGTCAGCTATACTGTGGGATCTGTATGTTTGCCTAATGATGATTTATTGCAGTAACTATTTTCTTTCTGGTTCAGTTGAGATGTTTGCGTTAACTTCCTTCTGCTTTCTGGCTTCTGTCTTGCTCCTGGCATGCCATAGTTGGAATAGTCGTGCCAACAAAACCAGAATCATTTGCCCAATGTCCCTGAGCAGTTTGTAGGCAGTTGGTGACACGTTACATGTTTATAGCATGATCCTAGAAACTGGTCCATCTCAGCTGCAGAACTGACAGGCAATAACAGCATGTTACCTGAAACTCCTCTCTGCCTTCATTTTCTTCATCCTCTTATGTTTTCCTCTTCTCTTTCCTGCACTGATGTTGAGGTCCCTAGAGATAAAAAATAATTTGACTAGCTGAGATTTAAGAGAGATGCTGATTGCAAGTACAGAAGGTATAAATACCGCTGCTATGTATTGAATGGCTAAAAGGGGCATGTAAAGGGCATGTGTTCATGACAGAATCATCTAGGGATCTTACTTTTTTCTAGGCAGATGCCACTGCCTGTCAGCGGAAGCTGTCTGTGCTTTCAACCCAGCCAGCTGATGAGGGCTACAAGCTAAGCCAGAGATATGGTCTTCCTCAGGGTGATGATATCCACTCTTTGAGGTTTTTTTTCTTGGTTTTGTTTTGTTTTTTTTTTTTAAGTTTGGGTATGTTTTGCAGCAGACAGCTTTTCCCAGCCAAGCCTGATGCGAGCACTCAGAATGAGCTCGGCAGCACATGTGTGCCCGCAGAGTAATGAACAGAAATTAAGAAGGGGATAATATATGGTGAGTGCCAGGAAAATATTCCTGACAGAGAGCATAACCAAGCTGTGGCATCAATTCCTTGAGGAAGTGGTGAAAGACCTGTCACTTGGCACATTTAAAATGGGATTGGACAGAACATAAGTACATTTACAAAAGGGAGCAATCCTGCTCTGGCCCTCAGGGATGCACAAGATAACCTAATAGGTCTTTTCCATTTCTAGATTCTCTGATTCTCTGTGTCTTGTCAATACTGAGAAGCTTCGTCCTGCTCCATTGCCTGTCATGCTGCTGTCTACTTCAAGATGTTTTTCCCAGACAGCATGTAGAAATTCAACATTCTCCCTGAATTAAGCAATAGTGCTCTGTAGGCTTTAGTTTGTGGATGTTCAGAGAGCACCACAGCTAGAGAAAGTTGGCATGTCCTTTTATTAGTTAGGTAGAAAGACTTCTGCAAACAAGCTTTCTTTAACTGAAACCTCATTTCCAGCACTAATGCAACAATGGGCAGGGCTCTGTACATCTTTTTATTATATGGCAGAACCCGGGGAAGTTCATTTTTCCCTATGACATATAGACTTGTGCTACAGTCTCAATTTATCCTTCTAAATAATGTAGGTGGCAGTGGTTGATTCACATTAGTTTTTCTTCTGTTCTGATGATATGAAAAACTGAGTTTGACCTCTGCAGCTTGAACCAGTAAGAAGGGAGAAGGTAATTTCACCAGCTATTCTCAGTGCCACTCTCAGTGGTTGTTTTGAACTGTGGCCGGCAGAAATGAGTTCAAATCCTTACAAGCAAAGGGGTTAATGCTTTCCTTAGGTTCAGTGTATAGTTTATAGCAGAGTTCCCTTCTTATAGGCAATCCTACCCAGCAGAGTCTGAGCACTTGGAGGCACTTTAAAAATTATTCCCACGTTGCCTGGGGAAAGCAGGCTGAGCACCAGCCACTTCAGTGTCTGGCCAACACCTGGCTGTTGGCTCCTGCAGTGCCAGCTTGCTGTCATATGAATCCTGCTGCTTTTTTTCTCTGCATCTTCATCTTTTAGTCTGCATATGGGACCCAGTTAGGGGAGTTTAGATGTGACCAGTTTTGCAGTCCTCTGTGCTAGGCAAGAAGCTAGATGAAAGACCAACCTCCCAGGCTGAGCAGTGCTGGACACCAGTGGAGTAGGCTGAGCAGATGAGAGGAAATCCCTTAGACCAGCACTCACTTCCACATCATGGGTACCCTACAGGTTCCTCATGCTACTGTGTGCTCTGACAGTTGCTGCAATTTAGATGTGCCTCACATGCATCTTGCACTTTGGGGATGGGATCAGATCATGTCCCGAGGAACCTGCAGTCTGGACTAAGCAACTGTTCCTGATCCAAAGCTGGGAGGAGCAGGCGCTGCTGGGACAAAGGCAGAGCGGCTTTCATTGAGCGACGTGCTGCAAAATGGGTGCATTGCATTGGTGTATATCCGTGATATCTCAGCCTGAGTTTCTAATATTTTTGTATCATGTGTAATGAAATGTGAAAGAACAAGGAGATCACTGACATGGAGAAAGCTGGCAAAAGTCAAAGTATTTTCTCCAAAAGGGTTGTCTGTTGGAAAGGGAGGGGTGGTGAGGTGGGAGAAATGGGACTCTGCCAGCTTCTGCAGGAAGGTCGTAATTTGTTGAGCATTTGCTAAGCTTTGTGTGCATCAGATAAGAAGCAAACAGCTACAGTGAGTGTGCTTTGTGCTTGGCTGTTTTGATTAAAGGCTTATTAAAGGTCCTTTTATTAGACAGGAGTCCCATACAAAGCTGTAATTAATACGTGTGTATGTGTATGTTTTTTTCCGTTATTGAAGCAATGAATCTAAGTGGTTGGGCCGGTTGGTAATACATCAGTGGCTGGTTCCCTCTACATTAAAAAAATAACAATAATCAATTTCACAAGGTTCTAACAGCACACTGAGTACCTTTTGCCTGCATGCTGGTACCCTGTGGGTCCAGGGAACATCATAATATTTTTTTACCCCAGAAGATACTTTAAAACTATGGGGCATGTCCTTCCTTTTCTGAGGCTGGCTGTTCAATTACCAGATTTGCCATAACCTGAATTGTCTGTGTCATCTTGTTTGTGTACAGGAGCCCTGCAAATAGAGAACAGCGAGGAGTCAGACCAAGGCAAATATGAGTGTGTTGCAACCAACAGCGCAGGAACTCGCTACTCTGCCCCAGCTAACCTTTACGTTCGAGGTAAGAGCTGCTTCCACCCAAGGAGGTCACTCTCCTCCTGCTCAAAAGGCTCCGTGGATTTCAGTGAAGGAGAATATCTCCTGTCTTAGTGCCCTGATCACACTTTATGGACTGTCTAATGTAGCCTTTTGGTCAAAAAAAAAGATAAGTTTGAGCATATCTTTAATCCACACTGGATTTTACTCACATTTCTGGAAATATGTTTTTACTCTTCATATGGGTGTTATGTAAAATACTGGAATATGCAGGACTGGAATTCCTTTCTCCCTTGAACTCCTTAATTTTGTGTCATAGTTATTTTAATTGAGAGTGAGGGGTGCTTAATCCTCTTAGTATAAATTAATCTTTGGTGGAGTAGTATAAAACTGATCACGCTCTGATGAGCCAGAGGTGCCTGGCTATAGGTGAGCTGATATTTAGGCCTCTGCTGTGGAATGTGTGTCTTTAAAAACTGAACGGCTTTTTGGAGTTGTCCTAATCCATCTCACATGCATCGATGATTTAGCCTCTGGGTATTAATGGCTCACGCTGGGAACCTGCTGGAAATTAGCTGCAATTCATGTAAAGTGATTTTTCTAATGGTTATGCTGTGTTGCCTATTTAAAACTGTTTTCAACATAGCAGGATAACTAGGTTTTACATGAGGGCAGTCCCCTGCCAGTTTTCTTTCTCTGCATTAAAAGTGTTTGAGTTAGCTTGAAGGGAAGCAAGGATTAAAATCCACATACACTTTCTGTTAATTTTGACAAGAAAGAAATGTGCTGCTTCATATGGGACTGTATAACCAGAGCCACTGGTCAGAAACCCCTGGGAAATGTGCTTGCAGATTTTACCAAGAAGAGAAGGAAGTTTCTTGTGTTGGGACAACATCTTGTTTGTTAGGAAGATAGAACCAGGTTTTATTTCTTCATAGTTTATCAACTGTCTAATAACAAAATCTCATCTTCATTTCTTCCTTCCTCTGCCTTGAAGAAAGAAAATACAGTCATAAAGCTGTATATGCGTTGGTTAGTATGGAAAGAGAACATGCGAATGATTAAGTCTTCACATGCTGTGTGTTTGCTTCTTGGGATGGCTTCTGGAATTGTTTTCTTTGCTTATTTTTGGGAACTGCTTTTTTATTTTGCAGTGTAATTTGGATTATGAGTCTTTGGAACATTGAGGTATCCAATTAAACTTATTCAGAAGATGAAGCTATATCTGTACAGTGGAATCACTCATTTCACTTTCACAGTGTAATTATGGATAATTTTAAATTCCCTGTATTCTTGCAAGTTCATTTTTCAAGCAAGCTGTACTGAAACTCATCCCAGATAGTCACTTTGCACTCCAAGGGAAAGGATCCTAGTTACCAGGTTGGCTGTTGTTGCGTAGGTTTGTGGGGATACTCAGATGTTTTGCTGAGGTATTGGGGATACTTTTACTTCTTGTGACATGATCAGACTCTCAATGTTCTATTTTCTATAGAGGTGTGGCTGAAAAAACGTTCAGGATCTTCAAGAGGTAGAAAAACTTCCTCTTAACAGTTTCACAATTTCTTATTGATAAACACTCTTTGTTTAAAAAGTGAATCCTGTAGGCCTGAGGAGTGTACGGAATTTTACTCTTGGCTTGCTGCTCAGCAGGATGTGTCTGTCCTGTTTGGGCTTGGAATGGGCTGCGGATGATCTGCACATGTGCGAGGATCCTGACATTCACCGAGGAAAGCACGTTCTTAGATATAGGCTTTGCTGTTAACTGTCATTTTCTCACACATAAATTTTTGGAACAAGCCTTTTTATTGCGCATCATTTTTACAATGTCCATATCCAACCTGTGTGATTGTGATAATAGCCCTGCTGTATATTTAAGACAGGATACACCTCAAATTATTATCAGGCAAAATTGAAACTGGTCTGTACTCAGACAGATATGGTCAGTGTGCTTACAGTTTCTGATAGAAAATTTTCTAAAAAAAAAATAAAAAATTCTTACTGTATTAGTTAGACCTCAAGAAGTTAGTCAACTCAAGAACAATATCTATTTCTTTAACAAGCAAGGAGAAAAAATGAAAATATCTTATTTTCTCAGGTCTGGAATACAGAATAAAAGGATCTCTGTTTTTAGTTCTTGTGATAGTCCTACCTTGTGTTGTCATGAGATAGATCAATGACTTCCAGTAGGGTCTTCAGAAAGTCCTTGCATCTTCACTAGAGACACTAATAAATGCTAAATTACAGTGGAAATTAAGTGTGTCAGCCGCACGACCACTGTATGGTGGTTTCATAATGATTGACCTCGTTACAGTGAATACCCAAGAAGCTGGCCACTTTCTCAGAAAGCATGGCTGAGTGCTGAGCAGCAGGACTAATTTCCACCCTGTGTGGTTCTCAGGACTGCTTGTGCCCACTCTCATTTACAGCCTGTTGGGTTTTCAATAGTTCAAATGTTTGTTTGGCTCTTGGGGTTTATGTTTCTGATCATGTCCTCCTCTTTCCTAGCCTCCCAGGTAATCCTTTGTGAGTGTGCTATGTTAGAAAGCACAGACTCATTAGCATCTTTATCATACTTTTCATGCTAACAAAGGAAGATACTGGATGCTGAGAAGGAGTATCCAGGCACTGCTCAGGGCTTCCTGTATCAATGAAAGAACAGGAGGAGGAAGGAGCAGGCTACACCAGTGTCTTGTCTCTGTGAATCCTTTAGAGCCAGCACTTCTGCACAGATGGACTTCATTAAAAGTTAAAACATTTCCACACCAGGGATTTGTAAAGGAAAATGGATGCACTTTCCTTGGAGCTATTATTTTCATCTTACTAAGTGTGCTGGAAAGCAACCTTCATGAGCCTTCTGCTTCTAGACTGACAGGTCTATCTGTCTGCAGAACTGGGATGGGGCTGGGGACCAGCGCTGGGAGCTGACTGCCTCCCACTGCTGCTCTTCAGCCCTCTCAGCATGAAGGGCTGCAGAAAACATCCAGACCATCAGAGGAGCAAGAACGGAGTGAAAGCAAGAGCAGGGAGCATGCCAGGGCAAGGTGGCTGCCTGGGGTATAGCAGGGACTTTGAAGGGCACAGTGGCATGTTCCTATCCTGCCCTTTCAGCACAAGCACGCTTGCCAGAGCTGGTCTGGTTGTGATTGCTGCCACTGTGAAAGAAAACTCATCCATTTGTAGTCTGTGGTTACGTGTACCACAGTGCATTGTAGCAATGATTAGATCTGGGACTTGATAATGCAGCAGGGAGAAAGAAGGGGAATGGAAATGTATGGAAGATGTGATCCCTCTAATCCAGAGAGCTTATTGTCTAATTTAGCTGCAAAAATCCAAGAAGTTGGTTCAAGACATGCAAAATTTGTTTTGAGTAGAAGGCAAATTGGACCTAGTGTGGAATAAAAAAAAAGTGGTGTCATTTCATCATGCTCACCTGGAATGTAGTATGATTGCACTGATTCAACTATACTGTTGGGTTTTTAGGAACACATTTCACTCTTCGTTTGCCTACAGCTTCAGGGACATCTGCACAAAGAGGAGCATTTTCAGCTAAAAGTCTTGTCCTATGAAATGCCTCTGAAGGTGGTGGCCCATGTGGTGCTCCTCTCAATAGAGACACTGTTATTTGACTCCTCCCCTGTACAAAAGGTTTTTTCCTGCCCTTCTCTTTCTCTACACATGGCATTATTTTTTTCCTATTTCTATAAAGCAGATGAACAGGAAGACTCTTTATAAGATTATCCTTATTAATACACTGTGGAGTTCACCAGGTATGATCCCCAGTGCTGCTTACAGCAGTGAGCGGTACAAACGCAATTAGAATATTACTTATTGGAGCACTGGCTGGATACTCTTCATCAAATTAGAAGTCTGTTGCTCTGCTGCTATTCAGGCCTTCAAGGCACAGTCCAGTGGGGCAAGTGCTGTGAGTTCTCTGGCCCAAAATGCTACACATACTGCACAGATCTTTTAAAAAAAGACTGAGCAGCTGCACAGCTCTTTTATAAAAAGACCATGTAAAACTAAATTGTCTCCTCTGTCCCCAAATCACAAACTAGTAAATCAGGCTGCAGTAAATAGAAATGCTATAACTGCAAAAATCTGTGCTTTCTTGATCTGCTTTTTGAAAGGCTAGGCTAGCATTTTATTTGGCACTAGGGAAACTTGCTTGGAGTCTGAAGGTTTATTTGTCAAGATTCACTAAGGAGCCATCACCCGAAATGAGTTTAGGATTGTGGCTCTGTCCCTAGCAGCCATCCTCTGGCCTCCACAGGGTTTTACACTTGGGGACTTGGCAGTAGCTCAGGCTCAGACACGGACGGAGCTCACCAAAATGTCTACTTGAGGCTATATGATGCTGACTGCAATGGGGACCTTGTGTAAATAATAATAATTCTGAATGACTGACGTGGGCCTGGAGCAACAAGACTTGAAGCCTTTAAAAAGGACATTTTATGCTTATGAAATATTAAAACAGCTAAAATAGCAACGGCAGTCAAAGCTTGAGGCTATTGCTAGAAGAGTAAAAGCTGAGGACAATGGTCAAACAGTCAGTGACCAAAACTGGGGATGTCTGAAGAATGGCTAAATAGGGAATATGTTTGTTGACGACCCAGCTGTAAGCACAGTTCTGGCAACATGCTCCATTAAACCTGCCTTTCATCAGGGCTGGTGGGGGTGATGTTACTCAGTGCCCCAGAGAGGGGCACTGCCGGTGCTTCAGTGCCTGGCAGCAATCACAGGCAAGCGGAGGCTGGAGACACTTGTGAGGGAGATGTCTGGATAACAGGAAACATGAACAGGCAGTTGAATGAAACTGGATGACCCAGACTGCTGCTTTGGACAGATGTCTGCCCTGGACCATCAGAAGCAGCAAAGCCAGCCTGTGATAGAGGCCACAGAGTCGCTACCCTTCAGCAGTTGGTACGTGGCTGTGGAGGGCTTACAGGGCTGAAGGGCCGTGATCTCCCTGGGGACGCTGTGTGTAGTCCTGACCCCAAGATAATGCTGCGGTGCAGCAGCGCAACAGAGAGCAATGACCCTTTCATGAGGAAAGTGCACTCCTGTTTATGGGGTTTCAGTTTTTTTAACTTTGTTTCCTCTGCCCCCAGGTGCTGCTCCATGCTGAAGCTACTGCTATAGCCAAAGTCAGAGCAGCTGTAGTTTGGGCAGGTGCACCTTGGCTGGCTGTAAGCAGGCTGTGGCTGAACCCAGCCGGCGGCACGGCCAGGGCTGTGCAGCTCTCGCTACCAGCAGGCGTCAGCTGCTCAGTCAGCACTGTGGCTCCTGGGCTGTGGCTGTGTCCTCGTTCTGCAGCGGGCTGGCTTCTGAGATGGAGAAGCACGTAGAGGCTTCTGCCAAGTTTTCTCTTCCCCACATACCACTATGAATATTTTTGTTGTATTCTCTCCTGGGGTGAAGTGTGTTCACCATCAAATTTTTCTATGAGCATTTTGCTATGCCATAATTATTATAATGATCACAGTTTAATAAATAATAGCCCTTTGTCCTTCTGGTAGCACATTTCTTTTAAAGATTTCAATGTGCTTTGCAGAACTCAACAAAATAAGCTTAACAGTTTTATTCCTTGCAAAGTGCTTTGATGGTTAAAAGAACAGTGTGAGGCTTAAGTCTGATTATTTGTAAAATGACCTTTATGGAAAATAGAGTGGCTGGTGGCTCAGTGCATGGTAATGCAACACAGAAATGGACTTGGAAACCTCCTTCCCCCTCCTCCCCACACGACCTGCATAGATGTCTGTGGAACAATTAGGCCTGCCGACTAAATGTCCGTTCCCTCCCCTTCCATATCCACTTGCACAAAGGATTAGGAAATCCATCTCTGGTGCTCTGAGATTTTCTGTTCTTAATTGAATTCATGCATGCATGTGTGTGCACTGTGAATGGGAAGGGATGACTGGGCGCCCTGAGCATCCTGCCTGTCTCTGTAGGATGGAATATACTCGTCACTATGGCATGAGAATTGTTTGTCGCACAGAATGGAAGGTTGCCTTATTCTCATGTAATCTGGCATAGAAAAGACAATCTGTCCTTTTGTTCCTCTGTACCTCTAAAAGCTGCAAAGAATAAAATTTGGTTTATGTGGAGTCCTTGAGACACAAGATGTGCTTTTGGAGATAAGCAGGAACAGGTTCATCCCCCTCTGGGTTTTTGTTAACTTCTCTGTCTTTCGGATTCCAGTGTCTGGATTTGCCTTTATATTAATGCCTTGCATAGCACCAGAGGGTTTTCAGCACAGGACAGATGCTGGCAGTTCCCATCAGAATTGCAGAGCCAACTGGGATAATGAACTTTCTTGTTGCTTTCAGGAAAGTATTAGCTTCCTACTCTGAAAAGCTTTATAAATGTGTTTCTTTGTTTGAGCTAGTGATCTAAACTCTCAGACCTGTGCATTCCTATCCTGGCCACAGCCCCCTGCCTTGTTTCAGGGAGCTAATGCCCAAGAATACACAAAAGCAGAGTCTCCCTTAAGCCCAGATTCATTCTTTCTGCAACAAGCTGCTGGTTAGAGTATTGCTGCTGCTGCTGCATAAAATGAGCATGTCTGTGTCAGGGTAAAAGCCAAATGCAATTGGCATGGGAATTTCTGCCTGCAGAGCATGGGAGCCATCTGACAGTCAGGACCAACAGACACATCTCTGATACAGCCTTGCTCTTTGCTTCTTTGCTGTTTCAGCTTGGATCTCCAAAGGAGCCCTGTTTCTGCTTTCTGGAGTTTGCTATCCTCTGGTGACAGTTCTTTTGTGACTTAACTGACTGTGTCTTGCACATAGACTGGCATATTTAAGTTAGCTGCTAGGCAGCTCAGGATCATGGGAACACAAGTAGCCTACCTAGTGAGCTGTGGTATTCTGCACAGGGGATACTCTGGGTAACCTCAGCCTTAACCTGCCATCCCTGCGTGGTGGGGCAGATGTTATTTACTGTCACTGCTCAGTCATTTGTTTTGTAAAAAAGCAGAAAAACTATTGGTAAAACATGCTTAGCTTAGGAGTGACTTGGATAGAGAACTGGAGATATGGGATTGGTAAGGAGATGAAACTTCCAATTTACCATTTATCAGGTTTTTCTTAGATAAAGCAGCAGCTGTTTCAGCATTAACTAAAGGGAGAGAGAACTTTGTTCCAGGTGTTCCCTCTTGCCTTATAGCTGTTCCAAAATAGCCTGCTATTGGCTTTTATTCCCTATAAGCTACTAATATAATAAAAGATTAAGAGATAATCCAGCAATTAGTGACAAATAGCAGGCCCCAAACTTGTTCCTGTTTGACAGGCCAGAAACTAATCAGTTTGAATTAGCATGTTTCACACGTGTCTCCTCACCTTTTCTACTCTAATCTGAAGTGTCAACACATGGGAAAAGCCACTGCTGGAGCCTACTCCTGTCCATGCACACTGATGCTGTGCAGTCCCTGCTGAGCTCCTCAAAACAAAGCTCCTGGCCATCCCCCAGCTGCAGCAGCACTGCTCACCTTGCACCCCGGGTGGGCCAAGTGGCACCACAGTGAGTCCCCTTGGTATGGCTGGGGTCTGTCAGCCCTTCCCAAGGGCAGGGGGGGGCTCTGTGGCTGCTGCACTTCTGCAGCAGGGATGGGTGTTCCTGTAGCTGATTCAGCATCATTCCTGACTCTTAAATCCTTCATCAGCCTCTTGCCATTCAGTTGCCCAGTCCCAAGGGGTGCAGCACGTGGGTCCATGCTTGCAGCACTTGGAGTATGTGTTGTCCTATTGCAGTGTTAGTGCTGCTTTCGAGAAATGCAGCCGGTCACGGGTGTGCCTGGTTTTCCAGAAGCACTGTCCTTCCTGGGCAAGGGCAGGAAACAAATCCTCCCTGTTGGGAAGAGCTGAGCAGAAGGCAGAAGCCCCTTGCTGTCTGCTGAGGCCATGCAGATGTGGTATGCTCCATTAGATTAGGAAATAAAGTGATGGCTTGGGAGCAGCAATAAAGAGGTTCCTTCCCATCACAGAGTCTCACAGGATTAAGTGAACCTTATGTTAATGTTTTGTGGACTAAGAGGTAAATCCCCTGTCTGAAGCAAGCCAGAGGAAAGCTGGACCTTAAGCTGGGACTGTTTGTTTTGAGGATGTCCAGGTGGGGGTAGTCACTGGATGTGGCCCTTGCTTATGGGTTTGTTTGGCTGAGTTGGCTGTTTCTGATCACCTGGTATCAGTTCAATTGAGGAAACGTGAACAACTGGTTTGCTGTTCTCTTGCAAGCTCCATTACTCTTCGTAGGCCGCTGTTGTAACTGTTATTGGCAGTTTGTTGCCTGGGCTGTACTGTGTCAGTGTTGGTTAAAATCCTGTCCTCTAATCACTGGAAATGGCTGACTGTACTGTTGAACTGTATAATGCCACATGCTATTCTCTAATTTGCAGTGTTTCTACTGGAAAGCAAATTCCTCCCCCCGTTTTCTCCTTCCCCCGTCAAAAATGTGACTCATAAGCAGTCT
Source organism: Merops nubicus (assembly GCF_000691845.1). Lineage (NCBI taxonomy): Eukaryota > Metazoa > Chordata > Aves > Coraciiformes > Meropidae > Merops > Merops nubicus. The sequence goes on along the minus strand of NW_008614155.1, from coordinate 662 downwards.
TTAACCATCAAATCCACTTCTGTATTCTCTCAGCGAGGGTTCGATTACAGCTGATACACCACAGATCTGTAGCTGGAGTGAGGTCACTCCTCCTAGAGAAATAAGATCTCCTTTGTCTATAAGGAAAATGCAACTAACCTTCTACTGTCTCTCCTGCAGGAACAAAAACTGGGACCTGCTCAATTCTCTCTGAGTGTTTTTGTCCTTCTGATTTCTTGTCCATCTCTCACTCACAGCACAGCGTACCAATAAGGCTCACCTGAAACTGAGCCCTGCTGATACTGCGCATGTCTGTCACTTGCCTAACACCTCTCTGCTGCATTTAGCTCTTTGTGTGGAGAGGGGGAACAGCTCTTCATGTAGAAGATTTTCCATTCACCGCTTGGAACATTTCTTTCATGCTTGATAAAATTCAGATCCAC
>NW_008614155.1:0-209 GCF_000691845.1 Merops nubicus | reverse complement strand
GCTCTTCCCAGTGTGTGGTCAATGGGTTTAAAGTGCTTTTGCCATCATTTGGAGCGGGTGTGTGGGAGCACGTCAGTCTGTGTGGTGGCTGGAGTCCCTCGCTCTGGGCGCGAGCGTTTTGCACGCATGAACGTGTGTGAACGTGTCTGTGTTCCAGCGTGGGGCCCCGCGCGGGGCTGCCCCGACCCGCCCTCCCTGCGAGCCCACTG
>NW_008614154.1:513-1460 GCF_000691845.1 Merops nubicus | reverse complement strand
CAATCGCATATGCACAGTAGCAATTCCCAATCCCCAAAATCTTAAAAAGGCTTGTTAGAACAATAAAAGTGTCTTCTTGCTCACAAGCTTCTGTGTCGTGTCCGTCTCAACAACGAGAAGCCACCCAGTGGGGTTGGACAGGAGTCCTTCTCCAGGAGGGACACAACGTTGGGAGACCCCAAGTACATTGGAATTCACGGAACCTAGCCCATAAAGAAGTATGCATCTTACCATCATTACAGGCCCAGATCAAACCAGCCAGTGCATCACCAGAAGCAACATAGCAATAATTACGGAGTGCAAAGTTTGCACTTACTGCCTTGTATTTTATACTTTTATTCTGGTACAGACAGCACATTTTTTTGGGTGATATAAACTAGTCAATAGTATTCAATCCAATTATGTTGTTTCCAATTGGAACAATTTATCACATTTTGGCAAGACCACAATGCTGACTTGTTTGATACTGGAGCAAAAGAAAATCCCTTGTCAAAAGGTATAAAACTCTGGGGGCCATTGTCAGATCCAAACCAGGAACAATCATAATCATGGCCAACTCTTTTAGAACAGTCTTGCCCTTTATTCCATTGTATGCACCAGGATGTATTTATAGGTTGATTATAGTGCAGAATGCTGTTTGCCCGGCCCCAAGGCTGGAAATCAGTTGTACCCCATAAAATCCAGTTGCAGGGAAGAGTTGTATTGTCCCGTTCATAATATGTACAACTCATTCTACGAATGGTAGAAAAGTTGAATGGTTGACTAAATCACACAGCAGCTCGCTTTCTATCTGGGGAATAAGGATTTACTATTCAGATGGTATCTGTCGTATTCCATAATCTCAGCAAACTTCCTGCTATGTCTGCAGGAAGAATACCCATAGGAAGGCGGTCTTCTACAGATTTAGGCGAGGGCAAGCAAGCAGTAATACTAGACTCATTGACAGC
>NW_008614154.1:0-468 GCF_000691845.1 Merops nubicus | reverse complement strand
TATGGATATGTAATTCTCACCTATTTTTACTCTGGGTATCTTCCTGCTCCCAGTGGGGTGCTACCCATTTCCACAACATATATAAACATGCTAAAATAAGACATATTTTACCAATATAAGATATGAAAATCATGCTTGCCTATCTACAATATTCATCTAACTAAACGTGTGAACGTGGAGCTGGTGTGTAACACCTTTGTTCACAATCAGAAGTTATCTTTTCAAAAGGATTTGGTTTACAAGCAAATATATACAAATCAAAACCAAAATCGCACTACACATAAAAATTAACAATGTCTGTGGACACTCAAAGTTAGCATAGGAGAATCCTTGGCTCCAGGTGCAGTTTTCTGACATCTCCGGATATTGACAACCTGGAAAAAATGTAAAAGAATCGCTCGGCTTCTGTTGAACCGGTGCACATTGGGTTAAATAGAGGGTATTATCCATCTGGTATTGATTCGATGG
>NW_008614153.1:21690-28571 GCF_000691845.1 Merops nubicus | reverse complement strand
GTTTGTTTTCAAACCATTACACCTTTTCACAGCTCTTTCTTATTTGCTTATTTGTCTTCTTTCTTCAGGGCTGGTGGATAGTTGCCCAGCCAAGAGGAATGGAAGGCTTTCAAACCATCACATGGGAATGCTTGCAGATAAAGTTCTCTGTTGAGCTACAACATGAGCCAAAGTCTTTCATTCAGCTGACTCCCTTTAGCTTCAAAGGGACTCAGTCAGTCCCATGGTGTTTTAGGACTTCAACTGGATCTAATTACAACAGTATGTATTTTCTTAACATGAGTATATGCCTGAAAGCCACAGGACTAAGAACCACTCAGTAGCCACTATTAAGTTATATAATTTGTTTCTCTAATTTCTAGAAATGTTTTCAAATGATAGTAATACATCTACTAAAGCAAAATGTTGATAACAATATTTGGCCCATATGTAGCTTTTAATTCTGGCAGTGAAGGAACTTTTACAGATCAGAAGCTCTGTTAGCTGTCATGAGGAAAAGCAAGACGTTAAATGTAATGTAGTGTGATACATACTTTGGAAAAACACATAATGTCCAGTGTCACCACTTTTTCTTAAAAGCTACAACAGCAACAAAATAACTAAACAAATAAATAAACAAATAAATAAATAAATAAGAAGTATCCCTTTGGTGCCAGCAGGTACAGCTGCATTCAGATACAAAAAGCATTAAAAAAAAAAAAAAAAAAAAAAAAAAAATTTGTTTCCTGGTTTGAACCGGGTAGTGGTTTGCAGTATTTCTGGTGCTTTGAAGACAGAGTGATGGTAACTCAATTCAGCCTAAAGCTAACACTATAAACACTAGCTGTGCCAAGCTGACACATGCCTACCTCTCAATCCAGACTCTAGTCCCACCATGAGAAGAGCAGCAAGAAGGGATTCAACCATGTTCAAGCAACCTCTGTTACTGCTGTGACTCTGCTCCATCAGGGCCGAGTTCTCACAAGGATTCAGCATGTTCTGGAGATGGTTGAGGTTCTGCTGCTTAGCAGTGCAGAAAGGATCAGCAGAATGTGTATTTCTTCTTTCACTTTTTCTTTCTAACCTTCTTGCACGGTTTAAGGTTTAAGGTTTGCCTTATTCCATAGGATTGATGTTTGCAGTTTTATAGCTACAAACTCATACTTGTGTGAGAGCAGATTTGATCCAAAGACCTTATATTCTCTCACCAATTTCATGAGCCATTGCATTTCCCCGTCTGTAGTGATTTAAAAAAAAATACATTATATTACAGGATATGCAAAACATTAGCTATGAAAATGGTTGAATCTAAGGTTTTATGGTTTGTCACAGAAAAAAAGTCACATCAGCTAGCCCAGTCTGCAGGGTGTCCATTTACAGCAATTAATATTAAACTTCCATGTGGCTATGCCTAATTATTATTTTTTAATTATTTATGGGTTTCTTTTTCCAGCTTTTATACCACTGACTTAACACCTGAGGCTTTTTGCACCAACAAAATGAACTACCTTTAGTACCTGAAAGAAATTATGATTGCTAATGTACTCCTGTTCTGAATGTGATAATATACTCTTTTACAAGAAGGATGAGCTAGGTACTGAATGAAGTTCAGAAGCCAAGGGCAGAAATTCCCTGGCATATCATTTTCTAGGCACCAAATAAAGGGAAAGATATAAGAAGAGTTTCAACATGGTTTGTTTTCAATTTTATTTGGCTGTGGGACTAAATGGGACATTTCTAATAAAGACTCATCATCTTGGCAAGTAGAGTTCAAATAGAAAATATGAGTGGAAAAACAACAGGGAAAATTTGTACCCAAATGTGACTCTTATTCTGCACAGTACTGTGGATGTCAATGTCCTGGCTCCTATATTATTGTAGATTGCCATTTGCTGAAATTACTAGTGCACAGAAAAGGGAAAGCTGCCATTTTTTAAAGTACATTTTTTTAAAGACATTGGAATCACCTCAACCCTTTTTATGGCTATGACATCCTATTCTAGTTACAAGACCAACTTTCTTCTGAGATCATGTGAATTCTTTGATGATTAAATGTATGTTAAGTGACTTCTTGAAAAGATCTCTTTGCATTAGGTGGGAGAAAAGTATTAATAGTCTTACTGTGAAGAATGAGGTGAGGGTAGATCTTCATTGATAAATCTAAGGAGTATGTGTGATCTTAGACATATATTTATGGTATGCACAATTAATGGTAGGCCATTAATGCAGCCTAATTCAGAGAAGACTCTGTGCTTAATCTGCTAGTAATAACCATTGCCTTAGAAACAGCCCTCTATCTGAAATGGTAGATTAATTTGCTTTAGATCCAGACACTATGCACTATCACAAGCCAAGATTATGGTCTTCAGTACAATGGATTTTTTTATTTTTTATTTTTTCAGAAATATCCTACTCTGTAAAGAACTCTGTGCAAGATGTGTTTCTTTCCCCTTCTACAGTTAAAAAAAACAAAGAACAACAACAACAACAAAATAAAAAAAACAAGCCAACAAACAAAACAAAACAAAACAAAACAAAACAAAACAAAACAAACAAAAAAACAAACCAGTACCTGTGAAAGATTTAAGGACTTAGCTGTTTTATCTAGCAAGGGGAAAAAAATAAAAAGCTAAGCAGAGTACACTTTTTAGTCCTCTGATAAGATGATGAGACAAACTATTAGCTGTTTGACCAATTTATACTTCTTTTATGACTTTGTGAATTTCCAAACTATAAAATAGTAAGAAAACTAGGTCCACCAGTTTCCAGATTAACACTTTTTAAAGAAAAAGGTATTCCAATGGATAAGTAAGACCTAGTGACAAATAATAAAATTTTAGTATACCAAGTTCCTTGGTGGAATATGGAAGCTCCAGTTTCACAGACATGGAACAGAGGAAAAACAAAACTTATTTTCATGTCTGTGAAGGGCATCATTGCCAGTGCTGGAATAGCTCTCTGGAAGCTATGGTCTCTGAAAAAGGAGTGGGCTGACCTGAAAAAATAATGCCAGTGTGTTTTGTTCTTGCCTGGAGGATCGAAACACAGGGATTCGGCTGGGTCAACAAGTGCTCGAGTTAGCTCCTGTGAAATAGCATTTGTCTAATATTAACATCTTTCTAGCCATGAACTTCAAGGAGGCCTCTACTTGACCAGCTCACCTGAACAAAGATTATAAGTACTTTACAAAACTGCTCCCAGGGCAGCTGAGATTAATACCTTCTGACTTTGAAATTAAATTAAATGAAGCACTTCATCTTTGTCCAGAGAAACAGGAAAATTGAAATCAGCATGCTTATGAACATTGTTATGTCTATGAACATGTTATTATTATTTTCCATAAATCATGCTTATTAAGACAAAAAAAAAAAAAATACTAGGCAAATTCCATCAAGTTTTACTTCAGAAGCCCATTTTAGTATTTTTAATTATTGTTAAAATTATTCTTATCTACATTTTTATCTTCACCTATTCTTAAATATAATAAAATATTATTATTCATGCCATACTTTGCCCTTTTTCTTTTCTATATAACCTAAATTTGTATCACCCTGCTTAAGTGGTATAGCACAGTTGTTTAATTAAATTGATGCTGAATGAATAAATAGCAACAATGTCTGAATTTTGTGAATTATTGTGAAAAGACCATGCCATGGCATCAAATGTCAAATCCTTTGCAATAATATGTGTGATAGGGATATTCACTCACTGTCAATCAAAACCAGGAATCCATCTGTTGCTTTTCCAAGCTCTTCTAACAAATGTATATATATATATGTATATATATGAATGAAAAATAATATTTTTCCTATTCTAATGCAATTATATTACAAAGCTGAACATTATGGTATAATGAGCAATGCAAAGGATAATGACCATAAATTCTGATCTTTTCTGCTTCAGGACTCAGCAACCCACTTATTTCATGTCAAATCACTCTCTCACTCCTTTCTGCTTCTTTTATCTATTTGGGTTGATTTTTTTTCGTTTGTTTGTTTTTTAAATTGTTTGGTTTGTTTGGTTGGTTGATTGTATTTTTCATATGGTCTTTTTTTGTGTTTCTTTTTCCTTTCCTAAACTTTTCTTTAGCCAGACATGTGATAGTTCATTTTTCTTTGTATGGCATCTACAAAAACAAAAAGTATTTTCCCCCATAATCTTAATAGTATGAATGTAAGAAAAATTCACATTGTGTTCCAGATATCCCGCAATAAGCGGGGACTTAATAAGTGGGGAGACTAATCTTATTTCTGAAATTTTGCAAGGTAATACAGTACTTAGACATTAAGAGTATGTCTCAGAAGAATGGACCCTTAAAACATCTCCATAACCTATATAATATTATCTATAATAGAGCTTTCAGGAAGTATCAACCTCCTGCTAAGTGCACTTTCTCTGTTTGAAAATCTTGCTAATTCAAGGCCATTAGAATAGATTCTCTTAAAGACTCCATTCTGTCAAACACCAAAACCAGAGATATATAGAGAAGGGGATTTAATTATCACTCTTCTGTATCTCCAAGTGTGAGGTTTTTTTCTGAGTAATAATTGCCTAAGTTTGTCTTCAAAAGGCATTTTAATAGTGCTAATACTAGTAAATATTGCTCATTTTGGTACTGATGTGCCATTTTAATAGTTCCCACGGTTTCTAAAAGTCATTTCTTATTGTTTTACTGTAGAAAGAATCTCACTTTAATTATGTCATAATTGTTTGTAAGCCATAGAATCTTAATTAATGTCAATGGCTTAAAGGCACACACTGAGCTTAGACTTTATGTTTGTATTTGTTTTCCAAGCTCTTCCTTCTGTAACAAAAGCCCCAGCATGAGTTCCTATGAGCTGCTTCTTTTCCTTGGTCCTCTCTTTGTTGCTGATTTTAATATTATTATTTTGTATTCTTCTCTCTCTTCCTGCTACTCTGCTTCTCTCATGCTTACTTATAGATTCTTCCTTCTCTTTTTAACCTCATTTCAATACACAATTATCAATATATTTCTAGACACAAAACCAGTATGTGTTTAAAAACTACAGGCAGGTAGGAACTACAATAAAGCCATAGATTTTGGAATCATGTTTCCCTAAATATTTGTTTTTCTGTGCTGGGAAAGATTAACCACTTGCAACAAGTTTCCATTAAAAAAAAAAGACAAATAGAAGAAAATTAAATACCTTTTGTTTTTGTGGTATAGATAGAATTGAAAAACATCAAGAGATTCTTATGATTTTTACATGTATTCAGGTCACACCTTTGATGTGTGAGAAAAAAAATATGAAAAAAAAAATAAAAACAAACAAACTGTTGCAGAAAAAAAGACTTCCCAAAGTTTCTGCTGGAAGATAAATAATCCTGTGTCTCCTGTTGAGTCAAAGGTAAAAAGACAGAAAATGGATATAACAGATTCCTACCTGGATTTACTTACAAATTATATTCACCACAGTAGTAGCTCAAGGTCTTAAATCCAGAGTCTCATGTTCTAAGTGCTGCTTAAACACAGAAATTATTCTGTTAGACCACAAAGCTGAGAGAGACAACATTATCATTTTACGGGACACAAAGAAATGGTACATAAAGAGATTAAAGAATTGAATTTTCAGACACATGTGCAAGTGAATTTAACTCTATTTTTTTCTTTTTTCCTTCAAATATTTCAGCAACTTAAGTATGTGACTGCTCTCTGTGTCATTACGCTCCACCCATATTTCCATATATGTCAAAATAAATATCAACCAGAATAATGTCAGAGAAATTCACATTGCATTAGCTAGCTCATTTTTGGTTTTTGTTTTGGAAAGTCTGGGTTTGGTTTTTTTTTTTTTTTTTTTGTGTTTTCCTGGGGCATAGTTCTAAGCTTTTACTTAAATAATATGCCAGTACTTTTTCTTTCCTCATGGGAATGTACTTCAGTAAAAAATAACAAATATTACAAATCATAACAAAAATGTGATTTAATTAAATGGTATAACCTATTTTTTTTTATTTTTTTTTTCTCTCAGAGCTGACCTATTATGAACAGTATATAAGCTGTCTCCTCCTGAAATTTCCAAATCATGAGTCATGCAGTATATTGCTTGAAAGTCATTTGTCACAAAATTTGTGAGAAACCAGTATTTGGAGCTAAGGCAGTATGATACATATTGCTCCTTACTCTAAAGAGCTTGAAAACTATACTGACAATCCATGACCAAACTTGGCCATCTTTGTGTAGGTGTGTACGTAAAATGGAGATCCCAGTGGACATCTAGCTGAATCTTCCACTGTTCACATTTACTTCCAATTCTGATTATACAAAGACTTTATGATAGAATTGGGAATTAATACAATTATGTCATATCCCAGTTCAGTAATTAAGCATCAAATTAAACTTGCTTATACCGTTGAGAGAGATTTTTTAAGTTTATCTACTTTTGTGCCTATAGATGCAAAAGGATTACAGTTACTAGATTTGAGTAATTTAGGCTAGGAAGTGTCCTCAGAATCATAGCACAGTATATTTCATCTACTTACCACTGTGTAAATGTATGTCTTTCACATGTGTGAAAGCATATAACCACACTCACTGGAAAAAGGAGAATGGATTAGGCTACTGTTATTATAGATGTTACATTAACTACTGAAGTTCTAAGTGCTTCACCGTTTGTAAATAATTCATTGATATCCTACACTGGTAAACACTATGATTCAAAGTCTAAGAAGGACTAAACTTTCTCTAGTGGTGGAATAAAAAGAAAAGTTAATGATATGAATAATTCCTCAAGAAACCTACAAGAATCTGAAAATATTTCCCAACAAATTGGAGAATTCATCTTTTGTGAAGAAGCACAGAGAAAGACAGAGATTGGAACACAACTTTCCAAAGGAACGTCTTAAAATTTTTATTACAAATCCCTTGCAAGAAAAAAAAA
>NW_008614153.1:13820-21659 GCF_000691845.1 Merops nubicus | reverse complement strand
ACCTTTTAAAATTTTTATTAAAAAACCCTGGAAAAAAAAAAAAAAAAAAAAAAAAAAAAAAAAAAAATCATGTTCAATGCACAATTGCAAAAATATTAGTGCAACATTAAAAGCCAATTCAGAATAAAATGAAAGCATATTTCATTGTGACAATGTCAAAATGTGATTCACGATACTGAAAGATTCTGAACTGGCAGGATAAATTTAAGAAAATTAGTGTTAGTAAAAGTAAAAATAAAGAGCTGAAACAAATCAGAAGCTTGTAATAGGCACTTGGTTCTAAGCAGGATCAAGCCTTTAACTTATGGCCTGTCCTTGCAGCAAAAGTCGTACCTGTCTCTTAGGATTTATATTACCTTCCTTGCCCCTAAGTGGTCACAAATGCCTAGCTAATATTAATAATACTATCAATAATATGAAAAGATGCAAGTTTTTGCAGCCAGAAATCTTTTTTTCATAGCAAGAAATACATATAAAAAAAATGGGAGATGGGGGGAAAGGGGCAGGGGATAGAGGTAATATTTTGTAAACTGTTGGATTTTGAACTCTGCAATGTGCATAGTGTTAAGTTAGAGTTGGCAAGATTTCAAATACTTTATATCCTCTTGCTCAAGAAGCTTGCAAACAAATGTCTATAACATACAATGACAGAAGTGTTGGGGAGAGTTTTTGTTTGTATCTCCAAGAAAACAATACAGGTTTAGTTCCATATTCAAATAAATGGAATTTTAGACACAAGTAACGTCTTTCTTATATTTAGATTTTTTTTTTTTTTTTTTTTTTTTTAAGACAGTTGCTTTCTTTTCTCCCTTCCTCTGTCTTCAGCTACTTAGTCTCACTAAAGGCAGAAATTTCCAGGTAAAATGAGACTGCCTAAATTTTAAATAGAAAAGAGGAGAAAATATTCTTTTTATGAGGAGTTTTTATTCCTTTTCATTTTAATCAGTTTGTCATTCTCAAAACTGCTAGCAGAGACTTTGGGAATTCAGAAACACTTTTTCTGTAAAGAAACCCCTCCAGCAGCAGGCCATATTACACCACCCCTGAGTCAGAGGCACCAGCCGCTCATGAAGGCAGGACTGTATATGGGATGAGTCAACAAAGATCCAGCATAGCAGCTCCTAAAACATCATTTGCCAGTAAAAGCTTAAGACATGGCTCCTGCTGGAGACCATGTGAGTTCTCCTTTTTATGGCAAAAACTGTCACACTTGATAGGTGCTGAAAGCTGAGATTCTGCAACATTGACATTAAATGTAAAACATCCTGAAAGGGAAAGTAGCTGGAGGTATCATCCCTTCGAGGAAAACAAACATTTTGAGATGGGGATCATTAAAAAAAAAAGCAAACCCAAAATATATTAAATGATGCAGACAATGTTTCCTTTTAACACATTCCTTTAATAAAAAAGAGACAAAAATTCCAGGATCTCAGGACCCTGGAGTCTGAAGAGTCAATGGAATTTTTAACTTCTGTTTTATTACAGATATCTTTCCAACACAATATTCAGAACTTTCATGAAAACTTACATCTTTCAAATAGAAATGACCAATATATTTGTGAAAAACTTAATTTATAAAATAAGTAAAAACTTTGTCACAAGTCTTTTTTCACTGTAAATTACAAGTTCAGGGTTTTGTTCCCTTTTTTAATATTTAAAACAAACAAACATAACAAACAAGTCTTATTAAAAGATGCCTCTGTGTATGTGGGCAAAATTGTAACAGGATGAAACCAGACACAGAAAATTATCTGGAATTAAATAAAAAAAAAAAGTGTAACTGTATAAATCACTTATGTGGAACAAAAGTGTTTTCATTATTTCTTTGAGATAGTTTTCGATCAGTCATAAGACTGACAGTAACTATTTCAACTTGAGTGTAGGAAGGTTTAACTTGCCCAATGTCCATCAAATACCATCTTCCAAAAAATTCTGGTCCTTCCAGTGAAGTTCTGGCATTACTGGCCAACTTTATGGACAACATTACATAGATGCTGTGAGCTTCCCTGTGGCAAACACCTTGAACATTTTCTGTAGGGATCTGAGAACAATGTACTTGTCAAAGCTCTGAAAAATATTTTCAGGAATATTTTTTCAATGTCACACAGTGGCAAGGGGATGGACATTTTTTTTTTCCTCTTCTACCTCATATTAGTTGTACCATTTATTGGAAAAAAATAATATTTTAAAGAAATGGGCTCTGGTTCTTATTCTCAACTGACAAAAATTGCTACTGCTCTGCTGACCAGTACATATCACTTTGAATTCTGTTTGGGAGGAGGGAATCTCATGTTTCCTGGTTTCACCAAATATCCTTCCATTTCACCTTTCGTTCTCCAGGGCAGTGATTATCAGATGTTGAAGACAACATGTAATTTGGGAAACAGTGACTTTTTGCCTCAAGCAAATTCACAAATGTTTGCAGTTTTGCTGCAGGGCAGAGGTAGAATGTAATCATATGTGCCACAAAAATAGCTCTTTTCACAGTCAGACCGGAGAACTTTTAGGACAAGATTAAATTTGTCAATATTTGTGAAGTTACTAGTCTTTATGAACAGGGAGTTACAAAATTAGAATCACTATATTGTTAATGTAAAGATGTCCATCAGGATGAGCTTGCTCTGCCTATATGTAGACATCTCTATCTGATCTACTCATCCAGACTCATTCACATGCAGTGGAGAGGAATAGGAAATTTTGGGGCAATATTCATCTCAGGCGCATATCTCAAATGGGTCGAAAGAAGCATGCCCTAAAAGGGTCTGATTTCCTCACTTGACCAGGCCATGGTGACTACCTCACATAGAAAGACCTTTATTCCAGCACCCACAGTTAGAAATAAGTTTCACACATGGTGGTATTTATATAAACTGTGTAGATTGGAAGCAAGTGTGTGAAATCAGCCTCTCATTGATTTACCTTGCTTCCAGTATATTTGAAGCTGGACCTGTTTTTTGTATCAGTTGAAACAGTTGCATTTAACATCTTCTTATGGGATGTCTTTGCTGGTGTAGAATCAGCTGAACATGCCAACTTCCCCGAATGATACGCTATTCATCTCCCCTCCTATCCCTGTTCCTCTGCCAGGAAACAGAAGTGGGAAGGGCTGTAGTCTTCCTGCCTGCACCACAGAGTCTGACACACACAGTCTCCATTGTGGGGTAGTTGAGTACTACATCTCTGCACCATCACAACCTTCTCTGTGCCCCAACAGCAACGGACTAACTTCAGTGTTGAGCACTATATTTATAAACTATGATCTTAAAGTCTACTGTTTTTAAATCCACTGTAACCACTATCAGGACCCTATTGAAGAGATGTAACATGCTCAAGTTATCTGGCTAGTGAGACGAAAGTTAAAAAAAAATATTTCCATGCAGTTTCTGCTCATGATGGGTGACTAAATGCAGTATAGTGCTATGTTTTAAAACTGTCAGTAACCCATGGTTCTTTTTTTTTTTTTTTTTTTTTATATATATATTTACTTTAATGAGAATAACTCACGACAGCAGCTTGTCATCACTTCCATCTCATTGCCCTTGTTTACACACAGGGCTGTAAAACTTTACCTTTACAGATTGCTTTAAAAACATAAATAAAAATAAAGTCTAATTTACATTTTTGTTCCAACTGGTTTTCTTGACAGACAGCTGCCCACAGCTCAGTGGTTGCTCTGTTCAGTGTACTTTAATTTTCAGCTTTCAAGTTTTTCTGCAGCCCATTCAGAAGTAAATTCTCGGGGAAAATTGAGCTCTGTCATGGATGGATTAGTACTATAATAGTTGGTCACATATCTTGCACGAAACCTTTCAAAAGCAAGGCAAATGAGAAGGAAATGAAATTCATTTCATACTTCTTCAAGCACGCTAAAAGACTTTCTCTGCAAGTAATCTGTGAAGTACCACTAGTTTATTGGAGGTTCACATAACTACCATTACATTATACCTTGTCACAATCTCATATATTGGGTGACTGCTTTTTCTGAACTGATGGTACCTGCAAAGTGTGCTCCACAGGCACTGAGGAGAGAATACTGTTTCTTAAATCATAATGTATAGGTCCTAGGAATGGCATAAATAAAAGTACTTGAAGCAAATTGGGACATTAGGGGTCATAGGTCAATGAAATCTGAAAGGGAGATATATTGAGAAGGCATTGCATTTGCTACGTGATGAACTGATAAACTGAAAGAGAAAAAGAGGGAGAGAGGGGGGGAAAGAGCGAGACAGAAAAAGCAGAGAGAAAGTTTTTTCTAGACAGCTAACAGAAGCTACAGCCATTTCCCTTCGAAGAGGGAGAGGAGGCTATATTGCTTTTAGCAATCCATTTGGTTTCTTTGTCATTTGCAATGAAGGCAACACTTTATCCCTTTAGCACATCCGTATGTGTCTCTGAGAGTATATAAATGTATGGCTTATTTCTTCTTAGGGTAGAATAAACAAATATCTGCATTATTTTGGATAGTTATTTGATTCAGCCTTTATGACGAAAACTACTTTCAGGCAAATGGGAAAAATAATACCTGCACAGATCTTGTTCATGTGTTGACAGTGTCATAAAAACTTGTAAGTAGAAACACAGCTGACGTTTCAGAGCTGATGGAGGTAGAGAAGGAATATGTGGAAGTCATGATTCAGGCCCTGGTTTAGGTAAGCAATTAAACATATGATTAAGGCTTCTAGAATATAAAAAATTTACTTGAAGCCCCCAACAAATCTGGAGTCAGTAGTGCTCCTCAATTCTGAAAATTTGCTACCTTTTTTTTTTTTTTTTTGCTATGATTTAAGTGAGAAAGGGTGATTATCTTAAGATACCTTTATTTATAGCTAGTGATGTAATGTAATTTATAATATTTGATATTAATATTGATAATTTTTCTTATCAAACTGTTGCAACACTAACTCAGATTCAGTGGATAGGCAGAAAAGTGTTGAAAACATGGTTTATTTATACATTTTAATTTTAAACCTTTTTATGCAAAAGAAAAGGATTATTCTCAAAGCCACAAAAATAGGGTTTGAGTCCCAAAATAAAATATGGGAAGCATTTTAATTTCTCTGATTTATTCTTTTTTTCAAAATTTTTCTTTGAGTTAACCTTTATCATTTCCCAACAATAAATTTTAATTAAAACAGAATTTTGTGAATACTTGATGTCAGTGACTTGTAGTGTGTCCTTGCCTTAATAAACCAAAGAGAAGTACTTTATCCACTTGCAGAATTATCATATTAAGTGCTAAAGCAAATCTAGGAAATAAGTATTTAGAAGTGAGACTTTAAAATACAGTGAAGAAGACATAAAACTAAATATTTTCCTCCACGAAAATACTGGGGGAAAAAGCCCTGATTTTTGCAAATTCAACCTTAATTTACTTATGTCAACAGTAAGGTTAATTTTTCCAATCTCTCTGCTATGAAGACAATCCATCTCATAGAACTAATCAAGTATTTCCACATTAAGCGGATCATATCTTTTATTATTATTACTGGTCAGCATAAAATTTCTCTTCATTACAATTTTAAGCAAAAATATTCTGCACTGTGTTCCCCTGTATTCTAGGTTTAGTACAAGGGACTTTTCCTAGCACATATAGTAAAAGGGACACATTCATAAAAAACCCATTGTGGGACAGGGGTAAACAACTAAAAAGGCACTGCAGAATCTTTCTGTTTCCACCAAAAGATCTCTTCAATCAACAGACTTATTTTCTTACCATTTAGAGAAATTACTGAACAAGGAGAAGCAGCACTGAAATATCTGAGGGAGAAAACTAAGTCCAAACTCAGGGCACCTAACAAAACACCTACATGGAGAACATTGTTGGCTTATATTCAGTATACGTTCCATTCAGAAGGAAAGTACAAAAGACATATACGGTTTGGATGACTAAAGAGGAAGACTAAGATAAAAATTTCCTTGACTTAAGTGCTTTGGTTAGTTGCTTAAAGAATGAATATGGCCATGTTGCCTTCTCAGTAGAAGTTATAACAATATTTAAGAACAGCTCCTCTGTACCAAAGTATCATTGTGAGGTTTGAACGGATATCAAAAGACAAGCTCTGAGCTAAAGCAAATATCTTGTAAACATAAAGAAAGAAAAAAGTAGTTATATTCGGCAGAAATGGCATCCTAAAAAACAAACAAACAAACAAAAAATAAAAATAAAAAAAAGAAAACCCTCAAGACAATATCCAGATGATCTTATGAGGCAAGGCTTTCTGCAAATCAGAAACACCTGTTCAGCAGCCTGTAATGATTTCTGTTAATAGAAATTATTATTATATTCAAAGCAAAGCAAGCACTTAGGAATGAAGAGATGAATAGCCGTAAGCAGCAGGACTCTTTCTAAAGATGTGAGCCCCCACAGAATGTGGATTCTACAACCAGTCTCAGGAACTATCCACAGCTTCTTTGTTTGGAGAAGACATGTAAGGTAAATAAAGAAAGTTAGCTGAATGGGTGAGATTTTTTTTCATATATAACTGTTTAAAATGACAAAGATATCTAACCGAGAAAATAGCCACATTCATGTCAAGTCACCAATAGCCATGTTCATGTCAAGTCGACCAATATATAACTAAAAAAGTCTCTTTCCAAGAGGAATGTGCCAAATGACACAGTCATCTGATTAGTGAAGACATAAGACATATTGTTACGAGAATCCTCAGCATCTTCCTTGATTCATAGAACATTCATTGATTAATAGGAGTTAATGCTCCAGGTTAGCACTTTCCAACAACCTCCAGGCAACCTGGCATACTGGAAGGCAGGAAAGTAGAGCTATCAAAGGCCTGAGAGGCTAATCTGCCAGTTCTCCTGGTAATACAGAGTTGTTCTGTACAGTAGGTTTAAGAAAGGCCAAGGATACAGTCCAAAACAGAGCAGTCCAAAGCCATCCAGATCAGTTTCTGGTTGCACAAAATTCAAAGCTCCCTGTGTTGAGCTTGTATACCATCAACTAGGAGAGAAGAACGAGGGGGAAAGCTGCAGAAGGAGCAGGTGTAGTGTTGCAGAGAGGACTTACATTTTCTGTTTCTGTGGATGAATTTTGTTTGTTTTCATACAATCACAAAGGCATGTTGACCTTTTAAATATTGGCTTACTCATAATTCAACAAATAAGAATAGCTTTTGAAGAAATAATTACTAAAAAGAAGTCAAATCCAGTAAATAAGAACAGAGAACTACAACAAACTACACTTTTAATTTTAATGATGTAGGATACATTTCAACAGGATACTTGAATGCTTTGAAGGTGAGAATCATGTCTCCTTAAGTTCATCTACAGTCTGAACAGATCTAGTGAATGAGGAAGGCAAACAGAGAGCACAATTTGTCTCATCCTAAAACAAGTTTCTGAGAAGGGATGAATTACTTTCTAGAGTCTTGATATCCCTGAATGGATTGAAGTAGAAAACTATTTTGGTGGGTTAGACTGCACAGCTGAATTTTAGATGTCTGAAGTTAGGCAAAATGTCTGTCTCCAAATGCCGTCTTATAGACTGTTGCAAAAGACAGCTATTACCTGAAAAAAAATCTTTTAACTTCTTCAAAAAGTGTGATTGTTCAGAGAACCTAAACACTGTTTACAGGACTTGCTTGACGTGGGCAATATGAACCAAAAAGACTCAATAAGGTTTTTGAATGGCTAAAAACTTAACTGTATATAATACAGTTGTATATAATACAAATATTCATATTCCTAAAATGGGTAAATGAGACATCTACATCACTAAAGTTTAGACCCCAAAATCAAGTGTAAGTCCAACACTACTGATAACATAGGTTAAACAAAGAGGTTGGTGTGCAAAATAACCAGAATGTCTTCTGGTGGAATTTC
>NW_008614153.1:9166-13789 GCF_000691845.1 Merops nubicus | reverse complement strand
AGGCAGTGGATATTTCATCATTAAAATGAGTTAGATGCACACCTCAGTAAACCTGAAGCTGCTTGTAATGCAGGGGTATAAGAAGGTCAGTGAGATAGGCTGGACCAGGACTGTGTAGCAAATTATAAAGTGAGCAATGTTAAAATCAATACAATATTTGACTGTCAGCCAATGTAATTTGTTCAAAATAGGTTAAATGCACTCCTGCAATTTCCTTCTTTATAAGGATCTTGGCAGCCTCATCCTGTTTATCAAGTGCAAAGCCCTCTCTGAGATCTGACTGGGGTAGAAATGTACACAACTTTGAAATATTCCACAAATGCAGAGGGATGGAGGGGATATGATAGGCATGAAATCAGACTGAAAATTTTTATCTGCTTCATATCACTTAAGCAGTGAGATGAGACAACCTTTGCTAGACTTCACCCCTAAAGAGGAAGACAAAATGTATGAGTATTTCCCACACATACAACACTCGTCATCTTTTATCTTATAGAACTGTATAAAAAACAAAGTGATTAATTATGAGTGTACTATCATTGCTGAGGAGCCATACAGGTCAGGAATTATGGCTCTGCTTTACTGAGCTTTCTATGAACAACAAAAAAAGTACTATTTCTACTCAGTGAATTGCCAATGCCATGGTAGAATGGTAATTACTAGGCCAAAAGATTATGCAGTTACACAGATGTAAATCTGAGGCAGTTTTACTAAGTCAAGGGTATTAGGACAAGGTAAAATTGGTGGTGGGATGGGAGACATACAATCCACAGGTGTACAAAATCCACAGTTGAACAAAGTCAAAATCCATGTTTTGCTTAACATTATTTCTTCTTCAAAGAATAATGCACACACCTATCAGAAATGTTGGTGCCTTTCTTTTATTTTATGTGGACAGCTAAAGAAAAAAAATAATTAATAATAATTGCTACTATTGTTACTACTTCTATCTCATCACCTTCATGGTTATAGGAGAATATTTATTATTTTTATTTTTTAACAAGACTTCAATGCATTCATGCTAAGGGTGGAAATAAAACTGGTAGTTACCCACAGAAAATGAATTATGCACCAAATTGTAAATATTCCATTTCTTTTTCTGATCTGAAAGTCCCCAAAGAAATAGGAACACTTTATTTAAAATTCATCTGCAGTGACATTTCCTGGCTGCACACAGCACTCCCACAAATGCACAAGAATTTGTGAAAAAAGATGACTTTTTATGAGAATGTTACTGTGTGTTAATTCCATTTTTTTTTTTTTTGCAGTCAGTCTGCTCTCTCCTTCTCAAATGAAATGAAATACTTGCCAGTGATGTGCTGTAAAAGAATACATATAAATAAATACATCTTTTGAAAATAGGATTTAACTTATTTATACAGTTGAATTTATTTAGGCTACAGGATAAAGATTCATTCAGATAAAATACTTATTACAAGCTGCATAAAGGCTGAAGGACAGGTTTGATACATTATCAGCTGACAAGTAAACAACAGGGCACATGAGTATAATACTCCAGCTATAGAATAGATAATTTCTTCCATAGTCTCGGCTATTTATTAGGGTAATAATATTCTTCACATCTCTGAGCATTCTACCTGAAGCACACTATCAACTCTCTTTAATTAGAATTGAGATCTTTTCAGTTATTATGAAGTACTTTCAGAGAAAATGCAATAAAAACAAACCTATCACTTTTGTAATTATCTTTCAGTATTTCTGGTATTCATTGAGACTCAGTTTATGTCATTTATTTTTGTTTCCTACAAAGGAAAACATTGTGTGCTATTTTTTTTTTTTTTCCCCGTGGTTCTTGGTCTAAACTCCTGGTTTGGTTGGATATGTTGTTTCTTCATTTAAAAAACAAACAAACAAATTAAAAAAAACAAACCACAAAAAAAACCAAACTGCATTGAAAACTCATATTCCTTTTTAATTTTAATTCAGTGACCAGAAACAGGCCCACCCAGAGAGTAAGTTTTAGGTTCTGTGTCTCAAATAATTCAGAAGAGTCATCTGTTACAGGTGATTATTTTACAGGGAGCTTCACTATGTTTTGAGAGTCTACCATGCAGATGACTGATGTTAGATTAGATTAATTTCACTCCTAATTTGTGGGAAAAAAAACTATTGTCCCATAACTAACCCAGTAAACCAGAAGCATAAGGCTGTAAAGATCAAGAAGCTACAAAAGGTAGACATTCATTTCCTCCCTTTTTCCATTTCTTGATCTCCCATTTTACCTCTAATGTACTGCATTTGGTATGCTTCTAAAAAGAAGAAGAAAAAAAGTAAAAATCCTGTGGTTTTCTTTAAAGCACTGTTGCTTAGAACAAATATAAAAGACATTGGTACTGAATTCCCCATATGAGATCCAAGCTGATCTTTGTGATGAAATGCACACACATAGCACAGATAATTTTCCTTTTCTCTTACATCTGGCTTGCATTATGTCATCTTCAGTATACACTGTGCATGTACAGTGGCTTTTTCTTGATGCAGAACTCCAAGTTCTTCTCTTCTGCCAAGATGTGGTGGTTTAAGAGTGAATGCGTGTTCTGAGATTCAGAGTACTATTTTAAAAAAAACAGTTTATATTAAAAAAAAACTTATATGTATATTTTCTGTTACAAGTAATTTTAAATACTTTGATAAAATAAAATCAAGTATGGTTATGTTGTTACAGGCTAGCATTTTCTTCTTTTCTTCCCTGCAAGATAATATGCGCTTTGATGGCTTGTCTTTTTTTGGAAACAGTATAACTGGAGAAATGTAGGAATTTTATTTTATGCACAGTGTCAGCTTACAATTTTACCTTTTATGGTTTTGTTATGTCTTTAATATCTTTCACTTGTTCCACACTGTCTCTGACTTCATAACACATTACAGCATAATATGTCAGCCTTATGTAGTAGGAGGGTGGGACTAGATGATCTTTAAGATGGCTTCCAGTTCAAACCATTCTTTGATTCTATGATTCCATGATAATCTAAATAAAATGAGAATGCTGCAGAAAATTATAAATTATCTATGGTATTTTTGATTTCATAAATGATGCTGCATACACACTCTCAAACAGTCTTCTTCAGATGGCAGAGAAATTTCTTAGAAATCGGTCAGCTGTTAGTGTACTCTTCTGATATCATGCATTCTTGGATGTTCTCCATTTCAGTCCAAAAAGGCTTTAACTGGATCCTTCACAGATATTAAAAAAAAAAAAAAAAAAAAAAAAGCAGAAGAAACAGCTCAGTTTTTATACCTAACAATGAAAAAAAACAGTCCCCAGCACCCAGTAATTCAGTCATTTCTCAGATGTTATAAAGAAGAACGTGTTCATTAATATACCACTTCTACGTGGTGATATCTTACCTGGTTTCAGAAGAAATTACACTGAATCTCACAAAGTCCTGTATAAAACCAGTGCTTACATTTAGGCCCATCCCATGTACAGAAATGTGTATGTTGCAGTGTGGAACTCCTTTTGTTAATTTACAAGTCAACAGTAATCCAGGACATAGAACCTACCTTTGATATTTGGAGGAGTGGGTCCTCAATGTCTCTTAAATTAAGACTTATTTTTTTCTCTTCCTTCAGTTTTCTCATTGTGAATCTATTCCGTGAGTGGGAATATCTGGAGCCCACCTGGAGAAAAAGGAAATTACTTATCTGGTATAGGTTTTCTCCCTTGAAAACTCCCGCTGACATTCTTCTTTTTATAAAATATTCAAATGGTGCCAGGAACCGAATGATTTTACTAAGTGATGGTATGGACTTGTGTGAAGTGAGAAAGTTTGTTTCAAATAATTATAGTGCTTCTAAGAATAAAAAATAGAATCCATTCTTTCTGGTAATAAGACTAATCCCCAAAAGATCCACGTTTATCACAACATACCAATGCATTTGTTTCTATTTTCATTAATTACCACTTCTTTAAGCCAGAATCTTTCGTTTTCTTTTTCCATTTGTGTTCACTTCCCAGCAGTGGAAGAAAAATCACCTATGTGTCTCTTTTGATTAAAGCCTTACTTAAGGACTGAGACTTCAGAAACTGTTGAGGTTTTCAGGTGTCTTTACATTCTGTAGTCTGTCTTCATGGAGTTCCTTGAAAAGTAACAGGAGAGAGAGAAAAATAAAAATAAATAAAAAAAAAAGGTGAGTGAGAGAGAAAAAAAAAAAAAAAAAAAAACAAAAACCTAAAACAAATACCAAACTAATGATAACTAAGGAAAAATTTATTTTATACAGTTGTCTTCTCAGCATACATAATACAGTGAATAATGCTCCTAACTTACAGAAGAGTTAAAGCATAGTTTCAAGAACATCTCACAGAAAAAATATATTCCTGTGAGTCCCCATCAGTTTTTCTCCTCCAACTTAACTTCTTAAGGTCTTCTGGCAGGTCAAATTTTAAACAATCTGCTTCATTATGTTTTGCAAATGATCTCTTGTTTAGACAGCTCTTTCTCTTTTTTTTACACTTGCATAAGTATAAATACTACTTATCCATGTTCTTCTGCTATGAATTATAAACTAACAGGCACTATTAATTTAGAGCTAAATTTAAATTTAAATTTAGTGAACAATCTCTGCTATAACATATCAGCTAAGCCCTAATGAGCCTAT
>NW_008614153.1:0-9135 GCF_000691845.1 Merops nubicus | reverse complement strand
GCAGGAAGATTCATATTCAGCAAGTCTCTTCAGTGAGAATTGGATCAAGACCTCAGCAGTGTTTGAAACATTCACTGAGTTTAAGTTCTAGGTGCAATATTGTATCTGCAATACTGATGTCAGTAAACCAGACAGTCAGAGCTGAGTTAGGGCCCAAATGAGCTATCGGTGCATTCATCTGTTAAGATCATAGAAGTAATAAAGGAATGGAACAAAGCAAGCAGCACAATGAAAGATTCAGTCATTATACAAAGTTTCTAATAGCAGCTAGTCAAACTTGACTGCATGGAGTTTTACTTTGTGTTTGTTTGTTTGTTTGGTTTGTTTTGTTTTTGTTTTTTTTTTTTTGTGTGTGTGTGTGTATGTGTCATTGTTTTGTGTTGTTGATTTTTTTTACTTAGAATCAAACAGAATGAAACAAAGCATTTTAACAGTACCAAAAAAGATGTGTTCTGATAATGTTACTTAAAAAAAAAAATAAGTCAATATTTCTACTACACTTAGGGTGGACTTCAGCACACCTAATTTTTATTTTCAAAAAGTCGTATGTTCAGTCAAAATTGATTGTTTTCTGTAGTACATAGTTAAGGGTAGGCAGTTCCAGGTATTCATAACTTATTGTCCCCTGAAGGTATTGTCTCTGCTGTCTTACTAAGGTAGATAGATGTTAAACTTCCAGATAGCCAAAGTTATTTACACTGATGGAAAAGTGTCTGATCAATAATTTGCTTTACTAGGTATTTGTTTGTCCAAGTTACTGATAAAGTGTATTCCAATATTGGGCAAAAAGAAAGTCAGTATAAAAAGAGCAGAAAGTAAAAGTTAAAAAAAAAAAAAAAAAAAAAAAAAAAAAAAAATTAAAAAAAAAAAAAAAAAAAAAAAAAAAAATCAGTTCTTTCCCATTCTTTTTAAGAAATAAAGCAGGCAACTTCAAATTAATGTTACAAAGTAATAACATTGTTTTGTTAAAAAATGTAAAGGAGATGCTTTTATTGGTGAAATGCAAGTGATTCAGAAATAAATTCTAGTTTGAGGTCAGAATAATGGTATTTGGAAAGAAATTCCTGACAAAGTTTTAAAAATAGAGAAAAACAGTTTTCTGGGAACGTATGATTGAAGATGGATTGGGGAGGGTGGAGGGGAAAAAAAAGAGAAGCTATTGCCTTTTTAGTTATCTTGTAATATAGCAACTCAGAACTATTTTATATGAGAAATTTTCTGTGATTTACGATACAGGTTTGAAAGAAGGTTCTGGAAGATCTTGAGAATAAAGACTTTCTGCCATTTCCCCCATTCTGTCCCATACCACCATCTCCGAGTTTTTTGTTCTGGATTAATATTTTTAACTTTTGACAGAATAATGTTCAAAATTAAGTGACTGTCCAAAAGGAAGGAACAGGTCATACATACTGGTGATCTGGGAGAAAGAAACCTGAATTACTCAGATTATGCAGAGGTACTCCATATGTACTCAGATTTTAGTAGAGTACATGCTGCACAATTTTCCTTACTGTGTAACAAGTATTATAGGCTGCTGTTTAATGAGACATGGACAAATCACAAGAGCAGAAGAAGAACAACCAAAAAGAAGAAAGAAGCCGGATTTTTTCTGTTGCACTGGAAGGTAACAAATATTGTACCAAAAATCCCAACAATATGTATCAAAAAAATTCTGACAATTTATATCCAAAAAATCCCAACAATATGTATCAAAAATATTCCATAAATATCAGCTTCAAGGGTGAATAAACTTCAGGATTGATTTCTTCCCATTCCTACCTGAGTTCCCTAAGAATAAGGCCTCAGTGTTATAGTCTAACTTCCACAGATTAAAAAAAAAATCAGTTAGGGAGCACATATTTCAGAAATCATATTACAAAGGATATTAAACACAGCATTTTCATTGCCTGAACAATGACTCATAACTGATTTTTCTCTTTGTTCTTTGATGATTGACTGGGGTGTCTGATGCTTAAGGGTTCATTTATCTTTGAAACCGTATTTTAGTACAGTGGACTAAATATCCCTCTTATACAAATGCCCAAACTTCAAAAAGAAATAAAGAACTAATGATTCTACTGGTGTTAAAAACCTGAAATCAATGAGATCCAGGAGATGGCATCTGATCTATTTAAGTTAGACTCACAGTAAGTTGCACAGGCAAGAGATGCCGTGCTTCAGGTAGCCCCAGTTCCTGGAAATACTAGAAATATTAATGAAATGAGAATGATAAAAAATTACAGTTCTAAGGGTAACATCTATCAACACACTTAGGTTCTCAGATTCTCCTTAGAACTCCTCTATCCTCAGATTGATTTCCTGAAATCAGTTAAATCAATGGGAGACTTGAAACCCAAAGAAGAGTCAGAACTCTAAAGCCATTCTTGGGAAGTGGGTAGATTCAGGCTGGATGTGAGGAAGAAGTTCTTCACCATGAGAGTGGTGAGACCCTGGAATGGGTTGCCCAGGGTGGTGGTTGAGGCCCCATCCCTGGGGGTCTTTAAGGCCAGGCTGGATGAGGCTCTAGACAGCCTGATCTAGTGTGAGGTGTCCCTGCTCATGGCAGAGGGGTTGGAACTGGGTGACCCTTGTGGTCTCTTTCAGCCATGAGAGATTCTGATCTGTTTTAGCAGAGGACTTTAGAGCCCTAATGGCTCAATGGTTGGACTTGATGATCTTAAAGGCCTCTTCCAACCTAAAGGATTCTGTGATTCCATGAATTGTTCCATTATGGATATTTGAATATATTCTATGTCTACAGAGCTATGGTGAATTCCAGTCTCTGCCTACAAGCATCTCAAGTCCAATTCTGACTTCCTTTATGGCACTGAATTCCTGATGGTGAACACTATCTCCTGTCCAACAAGCTCCAGTATAATTTTCCACTTTGTTTCACTGAATTAAAGGAGAAAAGGAAACTGTCTTGTAAGTCTTTCATTTTATAGACAGCTGGTCATTTCATTAACACTTCTCATATTCTTGTTTGTCATGATGACTGACTATAGTAAAAAGATTTTCTTCCCATTAACATACCATAAAGCAGCACTTTTTTTCCAGGGATGTATTGATCGAGTGGGGAGTACATTTATTAAAATGTAACCAGCATCCACTTGCTGGCTCATGCGAATGGTGCACACTTAATCCAATTAAATAGTCATGAAGAAGGAAAAAAAAAAAAAAAAAATCAATATTTCTTGGATCTTTCTACACTTGGCTTTTCCAGCAAAATAGCCTATAGATTTACAAAATAAATAAATGAATGAACATAAATCTTAATATTTTGATTTTTAATTATGTATTGGGTCAGAAAAGAACCTTCACAATTGTCTGCAGCAAGATGAACATCAGTTAGATAACTCTAATTCCATGATTCATAAATTACTATAGTAAGGAAGCTTAATTTATATGAATCAAAATCAATTTCTTTCATTCTGTTTTAAGAAGATCTTACAGTACTTCTTTTTCTTGTTCAAAAGTGACTTTAATATTAAGTTTTAACAATAGTTGGAAGGCCATATTCAGAATGTAGTAGGGAAAAGAAGCAATGGGAAGTAATGATCAATGGCTGAAGACAAGCCACATTATAATACTTGACAGGCCACATTAATATACTTAAGGATGACATCTCAAAATGCCGTCCTGTTCTCTATTCTTCCTTAGATTATTCAATTATTTCTATCTTACTGCATTTTTTTTTTTTTATCGTACTTACACAACAAAATCACAAATTGCTTCAAAAATTTAGGGTAACTGATTTATAAAAAGAAATAATGCACAAGTTATTAGTGTGGTGTAGCTGGACAATGGTTAGTTGTGTGGCAATCTCCATAAATCTCTCTCTTTCACGTTGTTTCATTGGTTAAAGGATAATTTTACAATGACATGAGGGGAAAGCTGCAGTTTGGATAGTACACGTGCTTACAACAAAAATCTCTGGATGCAGTTGCTCGTAACAGACTTCATGAAATAGGGAAGCAGTGTTAAAAGTCCTGACTTCAGTGCATCCCAGTGAGATGTCGTTATGAAAACTCCAGAGAAGTGTCAGTGTACAAGCACAGGTTACCAACAGCTGGTGTCCAATGCCAAGGCAAATTAAAGATTTCTTTAGAAAGGAGAAAAAAAAAAAAAAAAAAAAGTTAACTCCAAGTTAGGTGGTGATAGGAATAAATTTCAGACAAATGGTGTTTCAGTGTAAGTCTTTGCATAAAAAATGCAGATAGGAATAGACAAGAAAAGTAAATAAGAGCTTGTGCTATGATGAATGGATGTTGCAGAACTTTCATAAAGCTACTAACGTTTGTTTTTTTTTCCTCTTTCCAACAGCTCCTATAAGAGAGGCTGTAGTAGTCACCAGTTGCAAAATTCTGGTTTATCTTTTCCATTTTCAAGTCTGCAAAATTACTTCAAATCACTGGGAAGAGTTTCAGGCGCTTCACTGGGTACAGCATTAAACTCTAAAAGATATAGTTGTTTTGGTACTGTTGCTACTTATTCTGTTATCAGTACTGTTGAAAACATAAAACTTGAAGAATGGTGACCATAACAGAAACAATTTGAGAATCTGTCTTTGTGAGTCTTAAAATTAATCATCTAGCTTTCTGAGGGGTAAACAGTCCTAAAGATCCAGTAACTAAGAAAGATACTATGGAAATCAAAGCTGAAAATAAAGTCATTAAAATGAAAGAATAAAATGAGAGGCATACGGAATCTTCAGATAACGAGAAATTACATACACAAAGAGGATTTTATCTGACTTAAACAGATGATAAACAGAAATCTGCTGCTTCACCGTGTGCAAATACATTTTACAGCTTTGCATTAGGGACAAATATATAGCAAGAATAAGGGGGTAGGAAGAACAGCTCAAAAAAATGAAGCAGGATTTCCAGTTGTGTTGAAAGATATTACTGAGCATAACTCTAGGTGTAGTTGTATTAATATATACTGCACTCTCTTATGTAACACCAAATTACATCAAAATTAACTTCATTTAATTTAGTGGAACTACTCTGAGTTTATACAAAAAAATTAGACACCAGATAGAGAAATTTAAGTTTTATGTGTAAGAATGCCAATCTTATAATCAGAAATAAAGACATGCAAAGCTATTAATGAACTGAGGATAGACAGTGGAGAAAATCCTGTGGCTTTTACAGGAGTAAAACAGGGCTTACCTGATCCCTGCACAGATCACAAGTGCAAAGAATCCCTCTGTTTTTTGCTTGGTTTTTCTTTTTTCTACATACCACTCCAACATTTTAAACTAGGCAATACTGACCATCCTTCTAAAACCAGTGCTTAACTAGTCAATAGATTCATGTTTGTGTAAAGAGCCTCATTTTCTAAGGTCTTATTTTGGAAATGCTTCGTGTTGACTGCAGAGGATACTGCAGTGCTGGAATGAACTTGCATCTTAATCTCTACATGTGTTGGAAAAAAAAAAAAAAAAAAAAAGGTTTTACTGTTCTGTTAAGCTGTAACCAAAAAAATTTGCTTTTAACTTCTAAAAGTTGTGAAAAAAAAAAAAAAAAAAAAAAAAAAAAGTTCTAAAGTTTTGTAACAATTCATTCAGTTCTGTTGGTGTTGGTTGCATAACCATGGAGAGCCAGAGAGGTAGAGGCATAAACTGGCATTGCTTTACTTCATTTTTTCTGGGCAGACATGGGGAATTTTCTTTTTATCTTATCAAAATATGTGTAAGGTATTCAATGTGGAGAGTGTTACAGACACCTCTGAGTCTGAGTCCTTTATTTTCCTCATAGATTTGTAGAAACCCATTTGCCTTAAGTCTAAAGCAGCAGGTGTGTTTTCCAGAGGAGAAGCAATTTTCTGTGCAAAACCTCCAAAACAGCACATAGAATTTTATTCCTCTTACTGCCTCTGTCACATAAAGCTTATTCTCTTTCAAAAAGTGCTCTGTAATCTGTAAATAATAAATGCAGCAAACATGATAGAGATGTTAATTAACTGTTGTTATGTTATGTGTTACTATTACCAAGTTTTTATCCTTCCTCATGATTTGAGGTAGCAAATCCTCTGATCTTCTATAAAGTATTAAATCATTAGAGTTATGTTGAATTTCAGGAAGAAGAAAAAAAATAAAAAGGCAGGAATGTGATGAAAATTACAGCTTAAACCCATTTAAACTTAATGAGTCACTTGCCATCAATACATAAAGTGGCTCTGATATTTTGGGGGTGAGCAGGCTGTTATTAATCTTGCCCATAGCTTTTAATGCGTGATAGAGCACTAATGGGTATGCAGTAAACAGAAACAATTAAGTAAATTTGCTGGAAAATGCTTTGGAAGGTAACACCCTCCTCCACTTGACTATAACAGCCTTTCCACCATGATCAATTAAACATCATTAATAAAACAGGATACACAGCCAGAAATATATTTTTAACCTTGTTCTCTGAATGAAACAATTCTGGTGTCATCATCCCACTCTGTCATGTTCAGACATTATCAGATATAAGAGTGGAATTTCTTTAGCCTGAATAAACAAGGACCTAGGAATGGCAGAACAAGTTACATAACCAAGGGCATTTGAAAGGTAGAGTAAAAAGAGACAAAAATACTTCAGGGTTGTTTGAGAAAGAACAATTGAAAAGAATGTGATTAAATTGAACAAGTGAAAAAGTTAAAGCCCATTTGCTTGAGTAATTTAAAATAAGATTTAACAAAGCATTAGAGATTGGCCAGTAGACATGAAACCAACCCTCTATGTCTCTGGAAGATGTTAAAATGGTGGAAAGAAGTACTTGTTACCACTACATTTCTTGTCCTTCCTCCTCTAATGTATTTCCCCTAATTTCCCTTCTTTCTCATGTTCATTCTCTATTGTTATATGCTCCATTTTTTTCCTTTCTCAACATCCACTTTTTCAAAATTCAGAAGAAGTTGGAAAGGGTCCTGTTTATTGCATTTGCTTTGGAATTGTGTTCTTCAGCTTGTCTCCGAGTCAAAGGAACCAATTAGAGAGGGTAGGTTTGAAGAAATAAATCTGAGCTAAGTGTCCCTGATAGAAGAACCTGCCAGACCACGGACCCTTTAATGGGACAATCACTAAGGTTAGAAGAGTATTACTAGGGTTCAGTTCAAGTAATGAAATAAAATGAAATAAAAAAAATTTGGCAACATACCAAAGAAACCTTTATGACAAGGATATGTTCTACTGTCATCCCAAGGGCAAAAATGGAATGTCTAACAGTTTAAAAATGTTTAGAACAATACACTGGTGAATATTCATTGCCAGAAGGAAAGTTGAATACTGAAATCCTTCCTTCTATTCACTTGTCAGTCAAGACAGAAATTACTATATCCAGAATGAGTTCTTTACAATCTCATTAATGAATTAATAAGAAAGAAAGAAAAACAAAGAGGAAGCAGAAAAGGGAGAGTGATAGGGAGAAAAAAGAACAAGAGGAAGAAAAAGAGGAGTAGCGGGACAGAGGGAAGGAAACAGAGAGAAAAAGAGGAGAAAGGAAAGAAAGAAAGAAAGAAAGAAAGAAAGAAAGAAAGAAAGAAAGAAAGAAAGAAAGAAAGAAAGAAAGAAAGAAAGAAAGAAAGAAAGAAAGAAAGAAAGAAGAAGAAAAAGAAAGGAAAAGAAAAAGAAAAAGAAAGGGAAAGAAAAAGAAAGGGAAAGAAACTGACTCTAGGTTTTGACAGAATTTGGAAAAGTGCAAGGAGTTCCTTGTCATCATCATCCTGACTAAAAATGTCAAAGCTTCTATAATCTTTGTGAGATGATTAACCCTGCATATCTTTTTCTATACAAGAACTTATTGAGGGTCTTTTTTTTTTTTCTTCATGCTTCAGCTGCTTTGGTTCCACCAGCTGCAAAATTTAAAATGTCCATGTACAAAGTTTTTATACACTGCATCTCAAAATAATTTTCAGACTGTATGGAACTATTGTATTTCAAATTGAGAAATAAGCATAGAAAAATTCCTTTCTTTCAGCTGCTCTGTGGACCACCCCCAAAACGTTTTATTATATATGTTTAGTCTTTTGAGTATTCTGTATTGCCACAAGTAGTCTAACGTAGAACTGTCTCTCTCATCTACTTTCTACAAAACTTTAAATAATCTTCCTTGGAAGCCTTCCACCTCATGTGTTGACACAGCATTCCCAATTCCTGATCCACCTTTGTGCATATGTATTTGAAGGTTTGAATATACTCCATGTGTTGGGACTTCTAAAATTCCAAATTTAAGAGTTAGTTTAATTCAACAGGTTTGAAACAATACTTAAAAGACTGAGGGGTTTTTAGCAGCATTTTACTCCAGCTTTAGTACTAATTTTGACTTCTTCCTCTTGATTGTAAGATAATCAGATATTCAAGCATGCAATAGCTAAGATATGAAAGTCTGCACTATGCTGTAATGTACTTGTCCTAATGGCTGAGGATTCTATTTGCTGCTTACCTGAACTGTACTATTTCCAACATTATGTTAGAAAATGCTTTTAAAAATAAAGTGATAAAAGGAAAAAACTGTCCAAAGGAATAAATTGTCCATTTTCTGATGATGTGTTTAACAGTTCTAACATGTATAACATTAAAATTTTATCAACGAACGACAAAAAGGACATTTTGTACACAGAAATCAATTTGCCTTGTGACTATCCACAACACTTGCTTGTAATTTATTTTGTCTATAAAAGACTTTACTTTTAAATCTAATTTTATTTCTTTAGGAGAGTGCAGAAGAAGAAAACATTACACATTTTTCTGACTCCTGCAAGAGTCAAACAGGCAACCAGAAATGTAGCAATAAAGATAAAAAAAAAACCTGAATAGAAAATGAACACCTGTGTCTTCAGCAAATGAGAGAGCAGCATGGAGCGACGATACTTGCTCGTTCACTGGATGGACATTTTGTTCCCATTAGGATGAAATTTATTTGAAAGAAATGAGAAATTCCTGCATTGGTTTATTATAAGAATATAAGGAGCACAAATATGACTTTCAAAGTCTTCTTTGTCCACAGTTTGTAGTCTTAAAATGGATTCTACCAGAGGCTTCAGCAAAAGATACCTGAAAAGGTGTAACAGAACAAAGGAATGCAGACTGTATGCCAGCCAGTTTTATCCAGGTTTCTTCTTTAATATCTTTCATTATGTGTATGTGTG
>NW_008614152.1:33690-41007 GCF_000691845.1 Merops nubicus | reverse complement strand
TCAGCATTTCACTTACCTCCCTGTAAAAGAGCTGATGGTCCTTCTTGGTGTTGCAGTGTTTGAGATCATCCTCGCGTACCTGGAGAAGAGAGACTGGAAGGAGGCCTTCTTCAGCGTCCTGCCCCAGCGGAAGGGGGCTGTTCCTTTGGGAGAAGCCAACGAGTCGTCCACACATCCTCTGTCTGGAAAAGAAGATGAACACAGCGACTCAGACAGCAGCTAGGCTTTAGAATGAGATAATGGGAAAGGTGAGACACACAGGTCATGGGATAAAACTGGTGCATGAAGTAGTTACACTTCAAGGACCATCTGCTGCCCTTGTGATACTGAACTGTCTCAGTGCACAGTAGT
The DNA here is from genome assembly GCF_000691845.1 of Merops nubicus. Taxonomy (NCBI): domain Eukaryota; kingdom Metazoa; phylum Chordata; class Aves; order Coraciiformes; family Meropidae; genus Merops; species Merops nubicus. The sequence continues at coordinate 40,656 of NW_008614152.1, read as the reverse complement.
TCTACAGATGGCCCAGAGGCTGTTTCTGGACATGAAGGGTAAAGATAAATCCATTTTTTTACCCTGAAACTCTCAGTGTTTAAAATAGTGTTTAAAAAAAAAAAATGGTAAATGCAGAATTTATTTCATTTCCCAAGGAAGCTATTTATTTTTTTAAATAATATTATTTTTTTATACATACCAAGTTGGATGTATTACCCGAGACCATTAGTAGTTACTGTTTTAATCTGTGTGTTCTTCTTCATTTCTGCTCTAAGTTTTCTTAAAAGCAGTGAGTGACAAGCGTTCCTGTGACCTCAAAACCTGTACCACTAGTGCCTGTTGCAAAGTGTGCATGAACACTCAAACAAAACAAATAAAAAATTTAATTTTCCTGACTGTCTCAACAGACAATCACAAGCAACTGAACTGCCGTTGTCAGCTGAGCCACACTGGTTTATATATCATGTTTAATTAGCTGGGGTCAGCAGGTGAAATATGAGTGTGTGGTTAAGCCAGTGCTTTATACTTCAGCTGGAGTGGGTGGATGTCTGCACAAGCACAGATCATGTGCTCTGGTTGGCACGCGGTGCATGTTGAATTGAGGTGACATAACCACTTCTGATTATTTTTTGATCCTCTTGGTGTCTGCATTTAGCCTGTATCTGGGGCTAAACCTGTCACACGATGACCCCTCCCCAGCCAGGAAGGGGCTGGGGGAAAAGGAGAGGAGATCTGTGGGTTGAAACGAAAACATTTAATGAAACAACCAAACTGATATTAATCCTAATGCAAATGTAAAGTATACAAAGTTGTACTGAGCCCAGTGAATGTACAGCAGTCACAATGAAAGGGGGAAGCAGTCCATGGGAGCAGAATGGGAAGTGAGTCAGGACAGGGAGAACTGGGAGAAGTGGGAGACCCCTCCTCAGAAAACTTCCCCCTTTATACTGAGCATGGCGTTCATGGCCTGGGATCCACCTGTAGCCAACCCAAGTCACTTGCCCAAGTTTTGCCCTTCCCAGCTCAAGTTGCTCAAGTAATGCAGGGTATTTTTGTTAGGCTTTACCAAATGTGATTGCGTTTGTTCTACAAACTAGATCAACTTTTACATAAAAGCAATGCTGGTTTTATTTCTGTAACAAGAAGTGCAATATAACTATATCCACCATGTATTCAGTAAATGCTTTGATAGGAATGTGTGAAGCAGTGAAATGTACAAGCAGTTGCATCTTTACAGCTGAGTTTCTGTGGGTTAATGCATGCAGCACCTATTAAACCTGATCTAAGACCCTCCAGTCTCTCCAAGGTTTTCTTAAGGCTATTTCATATGCATGCCTCATTTACTCAGGCTTGAGAGTGCAAGAGCAGATGGCTTGGACAAACTGGGGAATTTGGAGATGTTCTGAAAGGGTCCAAAAGCATCTCACGGATCTCTGAATTTCTGATTCTGAAAGGGTCAAAAGCATCATGAAAGGCTGTGAGAAAGCTGGGGAGGGACTTTTTAGGATATCGAGTAACGACAGGACTAGGGGGAATGGGGCAAAGCTGGAAGTGGGCAGATTCAGGCTGGATGTGAGGAAGAAGTTCTTCACCGTGAGAGTGGTGAGACCCTGGAATGGGTTGCCCAGGGAGGTGGGTGAGGCCCCATCCCTGGGGGTCTTTAAGGCCAGGCTGGAGGAGGCTCTGGGCAGCCTGATCTAGTGGGAGGTGTCCCTGCTCGTGGCAGAGGGGTTGGAACTGGGGGATCCTTGTGGTCCCTTCCAACCCTGACAGATTCTGATCTGTTTTAGCAGAGGACTTTGGAGCCCTAATGGCTCAATGGTTGGACTTGATGATCTTGGAGGTCCCTTCCAACCTAAATGATTCTATGAAAACACAGCCTGTTTTACATCTATACCAGTGAAACTAGATAAACACACACCTATGTTCAGGCACATGTTTTTAAATCAGGCTGTTGCAAATCTGAAGCTTACTTGTCTATGTGGAAATAGAAGAAAAAGGTGGCCAGGTACGTTGCTCTTGGAAGACTCCTGGTGCTAACTCCACAAGGTCACAGCACCTAGGTGTTGCCTGTTCATATGTGTTGCTTGTCTCCATCACCTCATCTTCCTGACCTCACTGGTGCCTTAGTAGTCGGCATTGCTGCTGTTTACTGTTTGTTTGTGCTAATGTGATTGGGTTGTTCCAGGCTGAAATTTGTGCCTGTTGTCATGGACTGTCCCTACAGGATGCAGTCCTCAGGATGTGTTAACTGGTGGGGTGGAACAGTAAGCAAGAGTAGAATGGGGTTTTGATGGACACGGTCCTGTGACTACTGCTGCCACCCTCAGCCTTTCCATATCCTACAGTTCTAGTCTAGAAAAGGCTGTTCTGGTGGGCCTGGACTTGCACCAAAAAGACTTCTCAGCCTTTTCTAAATGCTTTAGTTGCCTGGTCGTTCGCTGGGGGAATGGCCAGCACTACACACGATCATGCTAGAGACGAGTGGTGATCTGCTTTAAGGCAGTAGGCTGCAGCTATGCAGAAGTCCTCAGGGAGCAGTGACAGTTCAAGAAGCCTTCAAAGCAGGGCCATTCTTGCAATGGGTCACTGTAAAGCTATTGATGAAAACAGTGACATTGGTTGGAGCACATGAAAATCGCCCCAGCGTTGGATCAGGAGTGAGAAAATGAAACCTGTTTATAAGGAGAGTCTGAGCAGGTTGTAAAAACCAGAAGGCTTGTGCTATTTGTGCTCTAGTCCCTGCCATGGTGCCACAGCTCCTCATGACAGGCCAGGAAGGTAGTCTTCCCATCCTTCCAGGGTCTTTTTGCAGGGCAAATGTGGAGACTGGTCAGATGGCTGTGTGCTGACATCCCTGGGAAAAGCATCCTCAGTGGTCTTGGTTTTGTGCTGTATTTCACTCTGATCCTGACAGACTAGCTGAAATCTGATGTATTTCACATGCTGTGCCCTTTTGTTTTAACCTTGGGGTGTCCCTGGCTGCCTCTGTGAAGCAGGGCCTGGACTTCCCAAGCAGTACCTCCTACCTCAGCAGCAGTGGGCAAGCAACTGAGAACAGCCAAGTGGTGAGGAATCTGTACTGTGGTTTGTGAGAAGTCATGGGAGCCTGAGTGAGGCTTTCCAGTCCTTTTAACTGTAGTGTCGGGGCCTCTGGGCATCCTGCATCCAGCACTTGGCTTTTCAGTGGTTTTAATCTGATCTCTTCTTGATGCAGGGAATATTTGCTACACATTTTTTCCTGCTATTTAATAGAAAACTGTTGGGGTGTGTGCTGGGGAAGACAGTTCACCCTGATTAAATTGTACAGTCCAAGTGTGTGACATGTTTTATTTTCTCTGGAGGATGCTGCTTGTGTGTTTCTCCTGGCTTCCTGCCATTGTCAGCTAGAACTAAAGTGCTATTTTACTTACCTACAGTGAATAAGTTACAGAGTTGATAACAGTCAATGTTATTCTAGTGCATTTGATTCTTTTCCTTAACTGCTTAATTAAATTGTTTTAAATGGTAGCACAGCTACCTGAGCTCAGCTCTTTGGTTTTTTTCTGACCGCTCTGAAAACACACCCAAATTTTGTTACCATGATACAGCATACATCCCATAATTATTTCTGCATTCCCTGCACAGCACAAAGATTTATGGAATGGGCCAGATCTGCAGTGACAGGATAAGCTCTCTGAAGAAGGGCAGAGGTACTTGGGGGGGCATACTGGTTTGCAAGCTGAGCACTTCACAAAGCGTTTAGAAACCCTTGACATGGATGGATGGCCAGTTACACCAGTGAACTATCCGAACCCTCTCAGTAACAGCAGACAGATCCTAAAGACTGCAGACTGCCAGCTGTTGGGGGCAGGGACAAGTGGTGGTTCAGAACATTTTATTAGAGGACATCGAAGTGCAGCTGCCTTGCCTGCAGAGTTAAGAGTTTCTCCATCCCTGCTGCACCCTGAGGAGATTGTAAGAATCTGCTTCAGCTTCTGCTAGAGAATCCAGGTCACTGATAAAGCAGGCAGGTGGGATCAAGGAAGGTGTTGGAGGACGCAGACACAACTTAAGCTTAGGCTGAAAACTTGACTGGCCACCATTAGTGTGGGGGAATGGCAAAGTTTGGGCTGGATCAACAGGTTGCTGTGTATCTGAGACACTTCCCGAGGTAAATGACTTTAATTCTGATCTTGAGATTCACACACTAAACGCAACCTTGTTTGTACTTTACTGCTAGGATAGGTGAAGTGCTCTTGAAGGAGCTTTGTTCTCAGACGTCCAACAAATACAGTAACAGATGTTTTGGGAAGGGAAATGATGGAGAAGATGCAGTTGATTGTAACTATGCTTGCAAACTGTCACCCTTCTGGCTCTATCATGTTTGTTCAGTAACCTGTCAGCTTTGTGTAGGAAATGCAATTGTGCTGTTGAAAGACTGTGTTAACAGGGGTGCTTTCACTAATGAGCCTCTGAGGCACAATTAAGTTATTCAGGCTCAGCTAACGCAGCATGATGCTGAGAGACAGCTGGTAAGAAACACCTGGGACAGAGATTTATATGGAATTAAGGTGGTCCAGGTATGGCCCAAAAGCATTTGGTCAAGTACCTGGCCCATTCAATAAGTCATTGCCACAGCACCATCCATGTGTGGTCACTCAACCCTGCTGTTTGGTTTCCAGTTTGGTTTCTAGCTGACTTGTGTTTACAGCTAAGACACAAGGGACATTTCCAAGCACAGCCAGCTCCTCTCCTGCTTGAAGCTCCGCTCCCGTTGACGGCAGCCTGCAGGCTTGTGCTCTTGCACAGCTGCATAGACATTACACAGCTGGGCAGTTCATTTAAATCATTCTGTACAGCTGAGTTTCTGCATCTGTGGCCGGAGCTGGCAAGTGGACCTCAGGAACGACCGCTCGGGGTGACCAGCCGTCTGCCGGCCAGCTGCAAACGTTGGTCTGTGGCTGCAGGTCACTTCACACCCCCCGTCCTGCTTCCGCCCGTGCTCCAGCACCACCGGGCACGTGCAGCAGTGAGCAAGCACCAGGAGGAAGGGGAGCTGAGAGTGTCCCCCACGTCTCGGCACGCTCCTCTCCTGCGGCGGGAAATGGGAACGGAGGTGGTGGGTACTACAGCAGGCGTGGCGTGCGGTGAGGGCTCTTGGGAAGAGTACACTGAGCTCTGCTGAGTTGAGCTCATCTTTCCTCAGCGCTGTGCCAACAGGATTTCTCTCCTTCCCACCCAAACAGCTACATGTTTTGAATGAGCCTGTCTACACTGAATAATCTTGCTCTGGAAAATAAATGGTCGATTCATCACATTTCTTTGGGTTTGTGAGAATGAATTGACAGAGGTATGTTTTAAAACAGAGAAACCCCAGCTCTTGTGCTTTCAGAATTCACTCACAAGGCTTGAAAAAAGGCAAGATATACTTCAGTCTTGTTGGCCTTTATTTCAATGGTTTGAGGTTTGCGTGGTGGTTTTCAGATTTGTTTGGTGTTGTCCCCTCCTGTCTTTGTTCTGTGTCACATGCTGTCCCCCAATACTACAGTTTGTGATGGTTCTCTGCTGATAATGAGAGCTATGGAAGCAAATTCTGGCTTGCTGTGACTCTGCAGGCCAGATTTGAAAATTTAGGGTCTTTTATTTCTCATTGCCTAGGGCTTGACATACATCTCTACAGATGATAATGGGTGTGTGCCCCTCTTAGCCCAGTATGTCTGTGACTGGGGAGTCAAGTCTGTGCACCAGAGCTCTTTGTGAGGTCCTGTCTGAGCCACTCAAAAAGACAAATCTGATGCCAAAAAGTGTTGCCTCCTTTTCTTCATTTAGCTGACTTCTTACATAGCTGTACAGCATGGCTCGGTTGAATTGCCTGAGGACTAAATATAGTGAGCATAAAATTATTGAAACCGTGAGTCTGAACAGATATCTCTGCAATATAAATGCAAAGATTAGATAGTCCTTTATGTGAGGATGACCTGGAGATGGTTCCTGGGCTCTGAATCGGGAGGCTCCCCTGGGAAGGGGGTGGCTGTGGACCCAGTGAGACGTCGATGGAGTGCGAAGGCAGGGCCGCCTCTTGCTTCCATCACACTTCCTCAGTTGCATTGCTTCCCTGGGAGCAGTGTGGCTGCTTGTGCTGGACCTCTGGTTCTCAGCCTTGGGAGCAAAAGACGTCCTGGCTTTCTGGAAAACAATTTTTAAAAGACAACTATATATTTTCAGGCTAGGCTTAGGTTTACGTTAGACTGGTTTGGCTTTGTTCCAGATGCAGCTGAGAGTATAGAAGCACATCCACCCTTTTGGAAAGAAGCCTCCCTGGACGCTGCTTTGAAAAGCAGAGACTTTTGCTTAAGAGGTTTCTTCTTCTTCCTTCTTCTGCAAGGCTCATCTTCATTCTCTCCTCCAGTAGGGTTACAGACAATAGTAAACGCTGGTAGCCTTACAGCTGGCCTGAATGGCTTTGCTAAAATGGTAGCATGCTCTGGGACTGACTGTTACTGCCTCTGTGTGCTTCAGAGGGGACACAAAGAGGTGATAGTGGTGTTTCCTGGGAACACCAGTATTAGAAGGACTTGCCCTGACTGGGTAGAGGATGCAAAAGGGGACTTGGGTAGCTGACAAAAAGCCTGAGAAAGCCAGATTTAGCCTGGCAAAGAAGGCAGGAGAGTTGTTAGAAGATGGCGAATCCCAAAGTTTGTTGGCAGGAGGAGTTCCAACTTGTGTATAACTGACAGGAGCTGCTTTTAGTGAAGAGGTGAAACCAGTATCTCCTGCTGCTGTGTTCTTTCTAGCAGGAGGCAGATGCAGTTGTGTATTTGGCCTTCACCTTGCTGTCCTGAGTTGCACCAGTTAGAATATTCACGTGAAAGTCGTATCAAGAGAAACCAATTTAGTGGCCACAACAGTAGAGGGTCTTGGGTATCTAGCTCTCAGAGAACTTAAATTTAGGTTTTAAGTATAATTTCTCACATTGTCACTGAATTTTCTGCTTCTGTGACT
>NW_008614152.1:0-33659 GCF_000691845.1 Merops nubicus | reverse complement strand
TATTTAGGGCCCTGCTGAAAAGACAAAAGACAGAGCTTCTGAACATCCACAGTCCCTGTGCTCTTTGGTGACTAGCATCCTAGCCACATGGTGTCTTAACATTTATAATTTCTTTTACTTATTCCATTTCATGTTTTGAGTTGCCACTGATTCTTCAGCCAAAGACCTGAGTGAAGAAGAAAGAATGTCTGACTTTACAGCTGGTATAAACTGCTCTAGAATACACAGGAGGGGTTTTTTTTCTGAAGGGGGTTTCAAGTGCTCCTAAAACTGTGATGTTCCAATAATAACTGAGAATGTATCAAAGCAGGTGGTGTGGTTTGTAGTGGGGACCATTTTTGATTAAGGCTGTGCATGGTAAACTTCAACCACAAAATTGGATTTTTGATGGGGGCAGGTGTTGTTCTCTATGTCAGTGTCCAGGTGGAGTGCATGGAGCTCTGCCTGGGGATGGATGAGGAGCCAAGCAAGAGCTTATGGGTCAGGCTTAGTCACCAGCCAAGTCACAGAAGGGAAAGGTGGGCACTGGGAGAACGAAGAACCGCCCACTGCAGGAGACAATCAGGCTTGAGAGTATCCAAGGAACCTGGAGGTGCACAAGTACATGGAGCCTGATAAGAGGCATCCACGAGTCCTGAGGGAAGTGGGGGATGAAGTGGCTCAGCCACTATCCCTGATATTTGAGAAGTGGTGGCATCCCACTGACTGGAAAAGGGGAAAGATAACCACCCTTTTTAAAGGAAGACCCGGGGGACTACAGGCCAGTCAGCCTCACCTCTGTGCCCAGCAAAATCATGGAGCAGATCCTTCTGGAGATTATGGTAAGGCACATGTGAAATACAGAGGTCACTGGTGGCAGCCAGCATGGCCTCCCCGAGGGCAAGTCGTGCCTGACACTGGGAGACCTTAGTCTACCCTGGCCTTCTACACCAGCAGGATCCTCACACCCCTCTTGGGTCTGAGCTGTCCTCTGATGCAGCCGGAGACTGTCAATTCAGGTTACAGTGCTGTGAAGTGGGGGCCAGAGTGCAGAAGTAGAGCTGTGCTGGCTTTCCCCTTCCCTTTCCAGATGGAGGAGGGGGCTTCTTTTCAGTCCTTTCAGGAACACCTGCTCATCCTACTGGAAATCAACAGGCAGAGTCTTTTCTCAGGTTGAATAATATGAGACCATGAGATATACCTGCTGGGATATTGGGGTGGGGGCATTTTGAATTACAGGCCATAGTTTAGATCTCTCCAAGGGGCTGTATTTCTTGATGTTTTCTTTGCTATTGCTACCTCACAGAGCAACATAAACGCAATTGCTTGCTGAGATGCCTGAGAAGTCTGAAGAAAATCCTGGGAAGCATATTTCAGAGATGCATGCCTGTAGTGCTGTGGAACCACTACTGCAGAACAATTGCTGGTGATGGTGAAGTTATTCGATATCTAGCGAGCACATAATCCCTGCAAGCTCTAAAGATGCCAGGGCAATTAACGAGGAGAAATCTTGTCAGATGTCACGGCTTGCCTTTTAAATGTACGTTCACTGCCCTGTGTTCTCTCTACCTGGACCTGAGGTCCGGTGATGCGGCAGCCTGGCTGAGATCCAGCTGTGCCTTCAGCAGCTCAGGTTCCTCTTCTGCTGCAGTGTAGCACGGCAGTTTGGTGCCTCTACTCACGTGTCACGGGCCGTGAGGTGTCTAGCTCCCTGGGCATGGAAGCTCCCTCCAGCTTTGAGCTGCTTCTGCTTCTGGTTCATGGCTCTGGCTCCAGGTCAGCTTCTTGCTCAGGGATGACTGTTGCCAGCAGATGGAGCTTCTCTTGAAAAGCTGCTTCTTACAACACGGATAGGAGCGTCGCTGTGCAAAACCCCAAAGGGTACAGTCTTTACGACAAGAAACTCAGTAAACTTGGCAGGTGGAGTCTGTGCTGGAGGAGTGGAGAACGGGTATCAAACCTGACATGTGTGTGTTACGCTACAGGGCTTCTGGAATGGTGTGTAAACAGCCAATGAACTTGGCATACCTGATGAGATGGCAGAGGGCCACACGCAGTGTGCTACTGAGGGGGTGTGATCAACCTCTGCCTGAGCAGTGATGCTGCTGCTGATAAGATCTGGAGCGTGGCCAGGTCGGGTGAAGCACTCTTACTTAGCAATGCCCATCAGGAGGTAAGTATCATTCCTGCACCTCACATAAACAGCTTGTGGGTTTCATGAGGGTTGCAGCATTGAAGGAAGAACTGGAATCCTCTTTCTGAGGCAGAGTGAAAAGGCATTTTATAAACAGCCCCTATTTTTATCATTACAGTCAGTCAAACCGGATTTAGCGTGTCCAAGAAGCAGTGACACCGAGTAGCTGATGCGAATTTTCAGAACCTTGGCTCTGCTTAGTAGCTGACATAAAACAGATATTAAGTAGAAATAAATTACAGCTAAGCATTACTCTACTGAGAATACGAAGTTAGTTACCCACTAAAGTAATCTGGCCAAACCATGTAAGACATTGGTCTTTGTTGGCTGTGGTCAGCTTGTCTTTTTGTCCAGGTTCTAGAAGAGATGCACACACAAATGTGTACTTCCATTTTTATAGTACCCATTTTAATTTAGGTAGATTTTGGAGAGAGCTCAGTCTATAGGCACAGCCAGACACATGGAACTGTGTCCATTATAGGATCAGTGGTCAATCTGAGAGGAGGCATCTTGCTTCCTTTCTTCAACAGTGTCCACCTGAGAAGCAAGACATTCAGTTTTATTGAGAACTGCGTTGTTCCCACATGCTTCATCCCTTATGGCAAAAGTTCTGCCACAGACTCATCAACTACCAATAGGGATCCTGATGCAATATTTACTTACTGTAACAGTCTCCAAGGAACTCAGCAGAGAGGTTTTTTTTCCCAGGCAGATGTGTTGGTGAGGTAGTTTTTGTTGTACCTTGTAAAGAAGCTTGTGCTGCTAAACCTTATGTTACCAACTGGAGGTTCTTCACTGCTAAGGACAAGTAAAGATGCTTGGTGCTTTGGAAGGAAGGTAATGTTTTTTTGGATTAAATGCTGCTCTTGGACAGAAACAGGGAATGGGAGCAGTGGGTACTTTCAGAACAAAACCTTGTTCCACTCTCATTTCTCTTGGTGCTTGCCTGGGACGGTTGTCCAGGCTCTCTGCATGGCCCCTCAAGAACTCCATCTTAGAGTGGGGAACGTTCCTGGAGAAGGAGAACATCTCCCCTCAGCAGCTAGGCTGAGTCACAGTGGTTGTACTGCCTCATGTGGTGATGGAACTGAGGCTCATGCACCGATGTGAAGTTGGTATTTGTTGTGTAACCTTCCTTACTCTGGTGGAGTGTCTTTCTGCAGAGGCCTGTCACCTGAGGCCAGGTGCTGGAGGGGAAGTGAAGAACATGAACACACATAGGCTGAAAGGTGGCGGGAACTTGAATTACTGTTTTTCTTGTTATTTTTGCCTCTTCCATATACCGTTTGGAGAAGCTGTAAGCACAGGAGAGTGGAAGCAAGCTACCTACTGCTCCACTCCCAAGGAGTTACACCAGGCAATCAGTGCTGCTTGTGGGCACTTTCCATCTGCTTTTATTTCCTTGCAGCTTCTGCTGCAGAGCTGAGCCGCTCCTTGCTGTGCGTATCTGAGACACCGTTCTGTACTAAGAGGCTCTACTGAAGCAGAGGGAGTAGATTGCTTTCTAACTTGTGATGAGAAGTGTGGGGACAAGGGATGCTAGCAAAGGAGATGTCCAGGCCTCTTTGGTTTCTGTCATTACAAAGTGTTGTACACGCTGAGAGGCAGTCCCATGGCTCTTCATATTTGGTAACTCTGCTAGATTTTAGGTTTCAAGGTTGAATAATAGACTAGTAGCTGTTGCTGTCATTAACTTGGGGTTTCTTCCTTGCCTCCAGTAGTAGTCCCTAATGCTGACAGTGATATTTGCCTGATGGAGTTGCTGAAGGGAGAGGCAGTGGTGCAGACCTCAGACTGCAGGAAGTGCCTAGACCTTTCTCCTGGGGCAGGGACAAGCAGCAGACCTCTCTGTCAAAGGTATGCTCAGGGGGAAGAGACTTGCCCCAGAGCCTGAGGTGCCCTTGCAGAACCACTTCACTGCTCTGCAGACCGAAGAGGCAAGACCCATTCCCTCAGGGGAGGTGCTGGAGCTGAGCAGGGCAGCTCCCTCTGCTCCCCAGGAGCAACCAGCACAACTATGAAAAGGCAATGGGTGATAGCAGGAGGCGACTCCCTCCTGAGGGGTAGAGAGGCACCATCTGCTGATGTGACACACGGTCACATGTGACCCACAGATACGTGCTGCTTACCAGATTAGATTAGATACAAGGAGGAAATTCTTCACTGTAAGGGTGGCGAGACACTGGCACAGCCCAGGGAAGCTGTGAGCGCCCCATCCCTGGAAGTGTTCAAGGCAAGGCTGGTTACAACTTTGAGCAACCTGTTCTCGTGGGAGGTGTCCCTGCTCATGGCAGGGGGATTGGAACTAGGTCATCTTTAAGATCCCTTTCAAACCAAACCATTCTATGTTTCATTCTGTGATTCAAACATAAGAAATTCACTTGTAAGAGCTGCTGGCTCGAAGAACCTGGATGGGCTGAGAACAGAATAAGGTTTTGTCAGTTTTCTGTTGGGGTCAGGAAGCAGCATATTTGAGTGACTACATGGAGAGAAGATTGGGAAAGGACTGGACATCTTTGGAAGCAACACTTCATGTTTTGCAAGGTTACATTTTTATTCCATAACTACATCTGACCAGGGGAAAGTGTTAAAAGATACTTGTTGTTTAGCTTAAGTCAGTCAGTTTTAGATGGAATGAATCACTCAGAGATCTAATGTTGTGTGGTTTAGCATGCTGTTTGCATAGCTTTATTTACTTGGCATGAGCAGCTAGGTTTGCTGAGGCCTTAGGCTGCAAGCTTTAAATTTCCAAAAGGATTTACTGAACTGTACATACTTAGTCAAAACAGGGCCTCCAGAAACAGCAGAAATCAGAAGATAAAGAGGCTTCAAGGCTCCAACTGTTAACAGCAGCTGCAACTAGTCAAGATAATGGCCTGCTGCCTGGAGACAGTGAAGGAATCCAATAAGGAGTCAGAAGGTGTTGGTGGATCTCAGGCCAGGATCACCACTGGACCAAAGGGCACGTGAAGGGTGCATGGAGATGGCATGAATGGCAGATGCACAGTCTGTAAGTGCAGAAATGCCCAGAGATTTCCCTGTTCAGGGTCCCTCTCTGGAGGAACACAGCTCAAGCTGACCCTGCTGACCCAAACCATTCTATTAAATTGTTTTTATGAACCTAGGTTCAGACTGTACTTAACACAAACTCGAGTGAACTGACAGATTGTGCAGTGAGCACAGAAGGTCAACAGCCATGAGGAAGCTTGCCCATCTAAAACCCAAAAAGTATAACTTCCAGAGTTGAAGGTCTGGCATTAAGGTCATCTCATGCCCTGACAAACCAACCAGGGCAAGGTCAATTCATCCAATCTCAATGCAGGAGGAGGGAGAGTGGAAGCTACAGTTCATAGAAATGGTTTGTAGCTAATGGCAAGCTCATAATTATTTGTTTTTCCCAAATTTAAAAGACCTTTATCTCCTGCTATCAAAACTACAAATACACGTCTTCTGGTTTGGGTTGAAATGGATTGGTGGAATAATTTAAATACTGAAAATGGCTGTTTTCTGTAACATACTGATTGCATTTTTATTTCTCAGCTAGCTTTTATAACTTGGATTCAAAACCAAATAACTGATTTGGAGTCTAGCTTTTCCAAAACCCTATAATGTTTGGGGTATTTTTAGTATGTAGTATAAAATGTTGTCTCTACATGCTACAAGATTAAATGCTTACTCAAAATGGTATATAAAGTAACTTGTAGGAGAAGAAAATACTTCCTTTTTTCTGCAGCTCCTGATTTGCTACATAATCCTACTTAGGTTTTTATGTTGGCTACCTATAAAGGACTTTACTATATCTAACTGAAATTTTTAAAAATTAAGTTCATGTGGGAGGGTCCTTTTCTTTACTAAATTATTTAGTGGATTTTCTGTAGTAATCTAAACTGTCTTGTTAAACATACTTTTAGAATCTCACGAGTTATTTAGCAGCCTTGGAGTATTGTATGCAATAATTGCTAGTTCCATACGTTTTAGGGATTTAGGGGGTATTATTTTACCAAAATAGCAACTTACATAATTGATAATATTTAAATTAATAAAAATTAAATGCAGCCATACCACAAACAATTGGATGTTTGACAGAACCAGCCAGCACTGTCATTTTTATATTGTAGATAAGATCACACTCAAAATGTTGATTATCATTTTGGTATTCAAAAATACTTCAAGGCTTTCCATTTCCTTATGAAGGACGTGTACAGCAGTTATTTAAAGTGGTCTTATGTCTGACTGTATTAGTGGACACTTGAGAGAAAAAGTAATTTAACATTGTTTGTTGCTTTTTCACCAGTTCTCAGTCTATACCTGGAAAGCGTGTAAGCGATGGTGTAATGGGCAGAAAGGTCCAACTACCTGAGCAGCAGTGCTGTAGAGGACCTCCTTCTCAGCAGGGTGCTAGATTGGCAGGACTTTTTTGGTAGCTGCAGCAGATCACGTTCCCCCTGGCGCAGGGATTCATGTCTCTCCTTGGGTAGGGGTCTTCAGGTGAGCGAGCCGCAGCCAGGCTTGTCTGCTCTGCTGAGCACCCTTGGCAGGCACAGGGCTTGTGATTCCAGGAGATCTGGAACTGCTCCTGTTGACTCCTGGGAGCTGTGTCTTTAGCAGAGGGAAGAGCTTGTGTATCTACAGTACATCTTTTACTTTTTTAGCAGTTTTCATCTTTAATGTGAGAGTATTCATGACCAGAAGTAATCGATTTGTGTAGAGAATGACTATTGGCATGTGAACACAGGAGAAAAAAAAAAAGGCTGTGCACAGGATTATAAAATCAACCAACCTTAGGGTTTTGTGTTCCAGAAAGTTTACACTTTTGGGCAAGATTTTAGGGGTGATTTTTTTTCTACAGAACAAGTGCAGTGCTACTTAGTTTCAATAGATCGTGTCACCAAAATCAGAAATAAAACTCCTTAACACTTGACAGGCTTTAAAGAGCAGGCATTACTTTTATGTGGCACTGGGGACATGGGGGATCCTCTCTACCTAGCATGTACCACTGTATATTGCATCAGCTGGAGCATATATTTTTCCACTATATACATAGGCATTATATTTCATGGAATGTTCATGTGTATTCATCCTGTTTCCTAGAACTATTTATTATATTTACATAGTTCATGCATCTTAAGTCTCTTGGGGGGTTCTAGAGGGGTCTTTGGTGGTCCCTATTGGTCTTTGGCAGTTCTCCATACAATAAACTTTCTGTGAACTTCATATTCTCTTCCCTTTTTTGGGTATAGGTTGGCTCAGTATTTGGCCTCTCAAGGTCCACTGCGGTCTTGTCTGGTCCCAGTCAGTTTCTTGTGTGACCTTCAGGATGTGGCTGGCTATTATCTGCTGTGGGTCACAGCAAACCTTTGTGTTTGTTTAGTTCAGAAGTTATTTTGTGAATATGTACAACAGTGAAATTGTCATTCTCTGGTAGGGTTAATGAGGTTAAATAAGGAAGTGTAGAAATGCATTTCCAGGTATCAACCCGGAAAGATTTTAAATGTAGACATGGAATTGCTGTTTGAATCTAGTAACTGGAAGAAAATCTAGAAACCTGCATTGCAATGAGGCCACTGCTTGTTGCCAGAGATGTCTCCCATAGTGCTTTGCCCACAAATGTAAGATTCCTTCTACACTAAGGTTGCAACTCCAGTACACTTTCATGTCTCCTTAGAAATCCTCCAAGTTTACAAGCGTTATTATACAGACTTGGACACCAAGTCATAGGTTATTTTGTGTATGTTGGTTTCACAGGCTCTTTCTTCCCTACTTACACTGCTCATGTTCCAGACAGCACAACTATTGAGACTGCTTTTCCCTGCCTGCGGTGGTGGACTGTAGTCCATGCTTTTAGCCCCACTAGGGGGCCATAGCAGTCCATTAGCTTGTGGTCTCCAGGTGCAACTAGTTCAGGACGTTGTACCTGCGAGTGACTGCTGTACTCATTTAGCTTTTTGTTGGTTTTGCAAACAAACCATCTTCGGAACAAGGAGGAGGATAAGAGCTATTATCAATTCTTTTTAAATAAAGCCAACAAGATTGGCATGAAATTGTGGATCTAATTTCTCAAAATCCTCTGTGTCTATGGTTGGGGAAAGAGCACAAGGGAGGCAGAGTTAACAGAAAATCCCTGCTTCTTTGCTACATGTAAGAGCGAGTGGGGAGTTGGTGGAAGGAGGAATTCAAGAAATTGAAACGATGTGGAAGGGGCAGCAAGGCAGAATCTTTCCTACTGCCGTTCAGGTAATGTTTGAGTAAGCTGACAGCAAAATGGCTTCCTGGGGTCCAGGACTGTCTGCCCACAGAACAGAGTGCAAGCTGCAGACCTTTATCCAACGTACTGCAGCTTTGCAGAGGGGATTCACTGACTCGAAAATTCAGTCTAACTCCATGGCTAGGATGCCAGTGGAGAGGTGCTACTGCTGATGCTGCAAGACAACAATTCATACAATAAAGAAATGATGACAAATCTGAAAGGAGAAGGGGAGAATGGATGGAATCAGGTGAAGGGCAGTAGTGTTAGTGTGCAAGTTAGGTGTTCTGTGAGGTTTGGGTACTGTACGGTTCCCTCATTCACCTCAGCCTGTTGACTACGGTGGAAGGTGAAAGGATAAAGTATTATGAAGGTATCTGCCAGTAATTCTGGCACTTTGCCTTTTCACACTTTTCCCAGAGCTGATCCCTATTTCTTCTAGTGAAGATGCTCCAGCACCCAGCTAGAACTCAGAAGCCAAGAAAGACAGAGGCAGACAGAGCAGAGCATTACAGACTTGTTTCCCCTTTGGATCAAACAGCAGCTGAAATCTTGAAAGGGAAGGCTGGCTGGAAATGCTTTGGGAGTTACTGAGAAAAGTCTTGGTGAAAGATAATGGAACAAAGTCTGGGTTGCTGATTGATTCCAACAGTTTCCTTTGGTTTCAAGACTTGTTAATGTTCCTTAAAGCAGTAGTTCTTGGGAATGGCTGTCTTTGTGTCTGTGGGAAGGTGCTTCTGAAAGACTTGGAGTCAAAGCTGAAGAGACACAATATCTGCTCCAAAGTGGCATCCAACTTTTTGATGAAAAAAATAGGTTATAGAGAAAGCAGCTTTAGCTACAGTCGTGGTAGCAGTCCTGTGCAATTTCTTATGCAATTCAAAGGACTCTGACCTACATAAAGAGCTACAGTAAAGTAAAACCATGAGCCACTTTGTTGTCCCCATTCCTGAGATTCTCAGCTCCAGCTCTATAGTGATACAGAAAGGAGTACTCAGGATCCTATTGTGGGGATGCAAAGGTAACTTCCTCAGTGCCAGATGTTCGTCAGGCCAAAGAAATACTGGTTTTGATTGCATTCGTGGCAGGTGCATGTCAAAATCAGTTTGCAGGCAGAAGAGCCTGGGACAGTAAATAACAACTGTAAGCAAATAATGACAAACCAAACAGAAATGGTAGGTAAAAGCCAATTTGAGAAATGTCTCTGTTCAAATATCTCCAGGCTGCTGGGGGGGGGAGGGGTGGGCTGCTGTAATGTTTTAAGATCTGAATCCCTTCTCGAACTGCCAATTGAAGACCTTGCAAGTCAGTTATTATCTGTGCTTCCTATCGATTGAGAACCTGCTGGAATTCATGGATTAAT
Organism: Merops nubicus; assembly: GCF_000691845.1. Classification (NCBI taxonomy): domain Eukaryota; kingdom Metazoa; phylum Chordata; class Aves; order Coraciiformes; family Meropidae; genus Merops; species Merops nubicus. The sequence continues at coordinate 23,879 of NW_008614152.1, read as the reverse complement.
TCCATTGTTTTATCACTCCTTTCTGGGATGGACTCAGTATGTTTAATAATGCCAGATAGGATTATGTAATAAGTAGGGATATTTATTTAGTGGTTAAGTGCCCCCCAGTTCTGATTTTGGGCTAAAATAAGGCAGTAAATTCCTTTGCTTCCCCAAGCTTTTTATTTCCACCTGTTTATCTTACCGATATCTGACAACCATAATTGCATTTTCGATCCAAAGGTATGCTGGTGGTGGGCATAAAGCTTCCTTCACCTCCCCAGTAGAGTGATGCACACAGAAAAGGTGAGGTGGGACTGGAAAGGAAAGCCAACAGAGCTCTACAGGCAGCACATACCGCTGGTTTTGGAGGGCACTACATGTATGCCTGATTTTTTTTGCATTTTGGACTTAGATATTGTATGCAAGTCATAGCACTGGGTGTCACTCTGGTGTTCTAGCTTGTGGGGTGTTATTTAAGAAAGCACAGGTATTGCTCGTTTGCACTCTACAGGCCTGGCTGCATTGTTCTCCAGAATTTCAAGGTGGACATGCTTGCATATTTCAGGTGGGGCCCATTAAAGCATCGCACCAGAAGCAGGTGTCAATCCCTGTGTTGTTTTGTAATAGGCAAAGAGAAGTGTGGCCAGCAGGTCGAGGGAGGTGATTCTCCCCCTCTACTCTGCTCTGCTGAGACCCCACCTGGAGTACTGCATCCAGTTCTGGAGCCCCCATTACAAGAGGGACGTGGACCTGCTGGAGTGTGTCCAGAGAAGGGACACGAGAATGATCCGAGGGCTGGAGCAGCTCTCCTACGAGGACAGACTGAGAGAGTTGGGGCTGTTCAGTCTGGAGAAGAGAAGGCTCCAAGGTGACCTTATTGTGGCCTTCCAGTATCTTAGGGGGGCCTACAAGAAAGCTGGGAAGGGACTTTTTAGGATATCGAGCAACAACAGGACTAGGGGGAATGGGGCAAAGCTGGAAGAGGGCAGATTCAGGCTGGGCCTGAGGAAGAAGTTCTTCCCCATGAGAGTGGTGAGACCCTGGAATGGGTTGCCCAGGGAGGTGGTTGAGGTCCCATCCCTGGGGGTCTTTAAGGCCAGGCTGGATGAGGCTCTGGGCAGCCTGGTCTAGTGGGAGGGGTCCCTGCTCATGGCAGAGGTGTTGGAACGGGATGATCCTTGTGGTCCCTTCCAACTCTGACAGATTCTGATCTGTTTTAGCAGAGGACTTTGGAGCCCTAATGGCTCAATGGTTGGACTTGATGATCTTGGAGGTCCCTTCCAACCTAAAGGATTCTATGGTAACAGAAATAAGAATTTACATGCAGTGCCCTCAGGCATTTTTTAAACAAAGAGCCTTCTTTGAATCCCAGCTTCACGGGTAGATAGGTAACAAAACTGTGGAAAAATAGGCAGGAAATTCAGTGCTTCACCCTGCTGTCTCTAGGGAAGATCAGCTGTAGCAGGTGTGTTGAACCAGGTCTTACAGACCTCCAAGAGGATGACGCCGCACCATCTCCAAGCAATGTACCTCTTTTGCTATCTGTGCCCAGACAAAGTTTTCTGCAGAAATCTAGTTTCTACAGGAGGCATCTGAATTATCTGATTGGGAAAGAGCCTCTCTGAATACCTCCCTCTTAGGGGCTTTTGGTCAAGAGGTTAGCCACTGATGGTGTTTTCTGCAGAGGAAGCCAGCATGCATGCTTCATAGGGGTGGGGCTAGCCAAGGTGATCCACACCAACCAGTTATTCCAAAAGCCTGTGTCAGCACCGAAGTTAGGGCAGTCTTGGGGCAGTTTGACTGCCAGCTGCTGCTGGGAGACCGTCTGTACCTGCTCTTTGCACCTCAGAACTGCCAAGGAACTGAAAAAGAAAATACTCTGAAGTTCAGCCTAGGGCTATTGGGATTGCCTTTGAACTACTGTTACCTACTGACATCAGTCCCTTTTCTGAAACTGCTGAATAACCCAGCCCTCCCTGTTGGAAGCTCAGAGAAAGATCAGTGTCAACTATTTAAGAGCATAGTTAGCTGAAAGTCAATAGACACATGATGCTGATGCTTTATGGGAACTGTCAGGCTGCTGATGCACACTTTGCCATGATGCAGGACGACTGGTAAATGATGGAAAGTGGCTTGGTGAGCATTTCCACCAGCTCCCTCAGTACCTTTGGATGGATCCCATCTGGCCCCATAGAACTGTGTGTGTCTAGATGGTGCAGCAGGTCACTAACTGTTTTCTCTTGGATTATGGGGGCTTCATTGTGCTCCTCATCCCTGTCTTCCAGCTCAGGGTACCCCAAGAACAACCGGGTTTATTATTAATGACCAAGGCAAAGAAGGCATTCAGTACCTCAGCATTCTTCTCATCTTTTATGACCTGTTCCCTCTTCCTCTAGTAAAGGAGATTCTCCTTAGCTCTCCTTTTCCTGTTAATGTATTTAAAGAAATATTTTTTTATTATCTTTTACAGCAGAAGCCAGATTAAGTTCTACCTGGGCTTTGTCCTTTCTGATTTTCTCCCTTCATAACCTCACAACAGCCTTGTAGTCCTCCTGAGTTGCCTGCCCCTTCCTCCAAAGATCATAAACTCCGTTTTTAACCTGAGTTCCAGTCAAAGCTCCCTGTTCAGCCAGGCCAGTCTTCTTCCCAACTGGCTTGTCTTTTGGGACATGTCTTTTGGCCTTCTCCTGTGCCTTCAAGATTTTCATCTTGAAGAATATCCAGCCTTCCTGGACCCCTTTGCCCTTCAGAACTGCCTCCCAAGGGACTCTGCCAACTAGTCCCATAAATAGGCCCAAGGCTGCTCTCTGCAAGTCCAAGGTGGCAGTTCTGCTGACCCCCTTCCTTACTTCCCTGAGAATCAAAAATGATCACTACACCCAAGACCACCTCTGCTCCCTGACTCCCTGCACACCCATATACACATTCATCTCTGACCTGAGAGTGGAATGACTGCTAAAGACCTCCAACAGAGCAGAAGGCTGGGCACCTCTGGGAAAGTGTAGGCAATACCACTGTCACAGAGGATACATCATGTGGAGTTGAGAAGTTGAGAGGTGTGGTGCAATTAGAAGATTGGTAGTGTTACACAGAATGTCAACACTAAAACAATGTGTGTAAAAACCCTTCTGAGTTCTCCCAGGAAGGCCTTCGAGGTAGAAGACACATCCTGTGTACTCTCTGTCAAAATACGTCCACAACAATGTGACTTGCTTTCCTGTAATGGGCTGGCAGTTCTACAAAGCCTCAGGAGGTAAGACCTTATGACTTGGACTTCCTGGAAAAACCTGTATCAGAATGAATTATTGATCTCCTAGACTATTCTTTGGCAGTTATCTTTCTACTTTCCTCCCTTTGTCTAAAGTTCCCATCCCTTTTTCCTTACTGGTCTCTTCTTGGATCCTTTCATGCTTCCTTACATCTCAAAACTCTCCTGATCTTTTCAGCTATATGCACATCAAGTCCATGAAAGACTTTTCTCAGGGAATGGAGCTGAGGCCAATCTGAAAACCATCTCCTTTGGCCAGAGCAAGTACCTGCAACTGGGAACACTGGGCTGCTGTCTGCAGCCTGTGCAGAGGTAGGTGACATGGTCTTTAGGAAGAAGGTGGCAAGAAAAAGGGCTGCACATGGTGCCAGCGAAGCACAAGCCGACTTGTGTAACCCTGTTGCAGAAGCTGCTTTATCTGCAATGTTCTGACAGACTGCTCAAAATGCTGAGCCCTGGATGTGCACAGCAGCCCTGGCCCACAGGGACGCTACAGAGCCGCCCCTTTACAAATTGCTCACACGGGCCCTCAGGCTCAGCTTTGCTCCAATACTCACCCAAAAATGCTTAACTGGTCTCTAGACCCCATCCTCTCCTCCTTTAGGGCAGTTTACTATAAGGAGAGCTTTTCTTTATGCTTAGCTACATATTGTAATCCTTCTAACACAATTAAAATATGACATGTAATTCCTTTATCAGCTTCTTGTCTCACTTTGTCCAACTGAACACGTGGAGCTAATATGTTCTCTCCAGTGATTTATTTACCTTAGCAAATCCCAGTGAAAATTAGTAGCAGAAGCAGAAGACAAAGAACATGCTGGAGCTGCTAATGGCTGGTGAGCTTGCAGAGAAAAGAAGTTGGAAGCAGTTGCATGCCTGGTCATACAAATCCAGGTCATGTTTACCTAGTCAGTGTAACTTGGGCAAAGGGCATGAAACATGGACCATTGCTCAGCAGATTGTAGCCATAGCTACAGTTTTGGACTACAGACGTTTGTAGTGGAAGGTGGAATTTCTTCACTGAGAAGAGTGGTGAGGCACTGGAATGGTCTGGCCAGGGAGGTGGTGGGGTCACCATCCCTGGAGGTGTTGTAGATGTAGCACTTGAGACTATGGTCTAGTGGTTGGGGAAATCTTGGGAGGAAGGTTGGAACTGATGATCCTAGAGGTCCTTTCCAACCATGGTGAGTCTATGATTCTTCTTTACTTGCACTTCACAGGCAGTACAGCCTGCTCCCCACTCCACACTCCTACCAGAGCTGAGCAGCTTTGCCTCGCTTCCCTGAATCAATGCACAAAGTCCAGTCCAGGTACAGAGTGCTAGTGGTTTCTGAAACAGCCTTCTTTTAACATAAAGAAAATGACGACTTCTGCACCGAACCTGACACAGTTTGACAGGAGAATATTAGAATCACAGCTCAAGGGACTTCTCTTCACAGAAAAAAGCTTTTAAGGGCAGTTATGCATAACAGTTTTTAGTGGCAACTGTACATTCTGCTCTACAAATGCATATTAGCTGTAGCTAGTACTTAAGCATTTCCTAAAATAGCTTTTTCTTGCATCTACATGGTTCATATTTATTTTTAAGCTTACCAAGGTACATACATGTTTCTTTTCAGAGTGATTTAGCTATTAAAATGTAAATAACTAAATATAATTTTAGCCTTCTGGAAGGTCTTTAAGTTGAAAATTCAGCGTTTCTTTCTACTGTGTGATAGCAATTTCTGAGTTACTTTTTTATGAGTGACTTCTTACTCTTCAGAACTTGATAAACACAGAAGATTCAGCTCTGGGCTCCAGAATTAATTCCTTGGTTTTGCTTTATTTGTGCATAAGGCTTTTGCCACAAAATGTCCATTGAGTTAATTTAGTATATGACCTTAGGCTCCATGTGGTAGGGTGGTAACACAGGACAGGAGAGGTGGTGTGTTGTACAGAGTTATTGGGCACCTAATCCAGCTCAGGTCAGATTGTTGCTGCACTTGCACTGCTTCTTGTAAGACTTGTCCTTCACTGGCTCAGGTGGTTCTTGCTATAGTAATTCCTACAACATGCAATGCAAATCATGAGTTACCAGAATTTAAGAGTATATCCATTGCAATCTACACCCCTGGTGCCTTTGGGCCAAGTTACAAGGTTCGACATTACAATGACCTCCTCCCCTTGCTCCTAGCCTGACTAGCATCAAGGTTTTCTTCTTATAGCAATTCCTGTAACATGCAACTCAACTCATGGGTTATTTTCACCCAGGATTAAATCCCCTTGAGGTACACATTTGACTCCCCCATCCTTCTGCATTACCCACCAAGTGCACCCAAGTCCTTAGGCAAAAAGAATCCCATGAAGAAATTTACCCTTTCCTGAGGAGGGAATAACCCAGACTGATTTTTCCCAACAAGTTCTTTATATCTAGTATGGGGATCTTCTCTTCTTCCACAGTGCACAGGAGTTTTGATTGGGCAGGGCCAACTTGACTGGCAGATTGTCTACTGTTAACTAGGCAAGTGGCTTCTGCTAAATGTGTATCCCAGTGCTTGCATGTCCCAGCACCCACTGCGCTCAGTGTAGTCCCTAAGAGTCCACTGTACCATTCAGTTTTCCCAGAGGCTGGTGCACAGCAGGGGATGGGATACACCCAGTCTGTGCCATTCTTGGCCCAGGTGTCTATGAGGTCCTTTTGGAAATGTGTCCCATCATATGATTCAATTCTTTCTGGGGTGCTGTGTCACCATGAAACTTGCTTTTCAAGGTCCAAGGTCGAGTTCTAGGTAGTGGCATGGGTCACAGGGTATGATTCCAACCATGTAGTAGTTGCTTCCACCATTGTAAACACATGCTGCTTGCCATGGTGGGTCCGTGGTAGTGTGAGGTAATCAGTCTGCCAGGCTTCCCCACACTGGTAGTTCAGCCATCATCCTCTATACCAAAAAAAAGCCACTTAGCTTCTTTGATTGTGGTGCGTTTGACACTCATGACAAATCTGTGCATTGACATCAATAGTCAAGTCCACCCCTCGATTACAAGCCCATTTGTATGTTGCATCCCCTCCCGGCTGGAAAGTTGCCTGGTGGAAAAGGACCTGGGGGTGCTGGTCAACAGCCAGATGAATATGAACCAGCAGTGTGCTCAGGTGGCCAAGAGCATCCTGCCTTGTATCAGAAATAGTGTGGCCAGCAGGACAAGGTGTTGGAAGCACAAAGCAGTGGGAAATTGCAAAGCTCAATATTGCTGATGAACGCCTGGTGACCAGGCCAGACGTGGAACTGGGGTGAAGATCCAGTGGTTTGCATTGTGATGGCACCAACGAGGAGTGTGAAGTGAGATGGAGGCTGTGCGGTCCCGTTCTTCTGCTTGTTGCAGCAGTTCTCTGCTTCTCGCAGAAGTTATGCCAAGACCAAGGAATGTTCAAAAATTCCAAATATTTTGTGCAGCTGCTGAAGGCTGACCACAAGGAATGATGGCTTGACCACAGTCCCACCCCCGCCCTTTGCGCAACAGCACATAACAAGTACATAACATCACATCATAGGGACAGACCAACGGGTTTGTCCTCTCAGAAGGAGGGCCTTCGAGAAGATTTCCATCTCAGCTATGCCAAGCTGTAGAGCTGGTCTGCAGCTTAGTGCATTTATTGCTTGCAATCTTACAGAATCTTGTGTATGCTGCATATGAGTAACCCGTGCTGTTCGTGCACCTGACAGCTTCTTTTGAATGCAGCCACACCTACAGTAGACAGGCTGTTCATGCATCTGATGTTGGGCCTACAGTCACAGCAATAATTGGCTAAGAGATGAGTCCAGCCACCCCCAGCTCCTCTAATCTCTGAGGACTGGCTAGAACACAAGGGGATTAACCTCTTACCAAATTTATCCATCTCTCCATGCAATAGTGATCCTGTACTTGGCACCGATGAGGCTGCACCTTGAATACTGTGTTCAGTTTTGGGCCCCTCACTACAAGAAGGACATTGAGGTGCTGGAGCGTGTCCAAGGAAGGGCAGTGAAGCTGATGAAGGGTTTATAGAACAAGTCTTATGAGGAATGGCTGAGGGACTTGGGGCTGTTTAGTCTGAAGAAAAGGAGAGACCTTATTGCTCTCTACAACTACCTGAAAGGAGGCTGTAACGAGGTGCGTGCCAGTCTCTTCTGCCAAGTTAACAAGTGATAGGACAAGAGAAAATGGCCTCAAGTTGCACCAAGGGAGATTTATACTAGATATTTTGAAAAACTTCTTCATAGAAAGGGTTATCAGGCACTGGAACAGGCTGCCCAGGGAAGTGGCGAAGTCACAATCCCTGGGAAGAAAATGCCATTTAAAAGATGTGTAGATGAGGTGCTTTGGGATATGGTTTAGTGGCAGACTTGGCCATGCTGGGTTAATGGTTGGGCCCAATGACCTTAAAGGTCTTTTCCAGTGTAAACGATTCTTTGATTCTATGAAAGGTCTTGGGAGGAATGGGGAGAGTAGCTTAGTTTTAAAAGAGCAGAGCAGAGAGTATGTATGAATATCCTGAGGTTTGCCATTCCCAAGACGGAGACAGGTTCACCATCTGTGAACTCTGTTAGCCTTTTTCTGTAGGAAGCCTCAGGCCAGACTCTCTTTTTTGGTCTGTGGGTCTTTGAAATTGTTTAGCAGGAGCTCTTGGCCCCTGTTTTCCAGCCCTGACAAAACACAGCTTGCATCCCCAGCAGGCTGGAGTTGCATCTCTGATGCCATAAGAACTTTCTTCTGTCCCTGAAGGATGTGCCTGAGGTTACACACACCTACTGCATTTCTCTCTGCTTCCTCTTCCCATACCCCTTCTTAAATTAATTGCAGCCATACAAGTAAACCTGAGGCAGTGCTCTTCTCAGGAATACGAGTCAGGTTACGTGCAGTGTTTTATCTCTTTTTTGCTTGTTTCTGAAGGCAAAAATCCTGATTTCATAATGCTGGGCATAATTTGAAAATAAATGAGGCTTGAAATGCACATCAAAAGCATGCAGTGCTGACCTCCACCCAACCCCTTGCACCAGGATGTTGTGCCAGGGAAGGTAGGTGTGCCCGGAGGGGTGTGTAAGCAGCCCTGAGGGCTGCGCCTGTAGGTGTTCCTGGACCCAGAGGTTAGGCAATCACTCCCTAATCGAGCAGGTTGCTGCATGTGGTAAGGAGCACACAGTCTCTTGCAGCCCTTCTTGCTGACTTACTGATTTTTCTTTTCCCATCAGCACATGGTACTTGGTCACTTTGCACATGATATTTGGTCACTGTTCACTGAAAGCCATTCCTACAGATTAATCAGTAGCCAAACTGTAAAAATAAGGGATCAGGAGCAGGTATGGCTGCAACAAGTCAATGCACGGTTCTTAAGCAGCTTGCACAGTGGCATCTTTTAATAGATCAGCTGGGTTCTTAGGAGTGTCACCAAAGCCATTCAGCAAAGCCTTCATGTTCTCACTGTGTCCCTGCTGCTGTAAATTCAAAAGCCACTCTCCCTTTTTCTCTTTGCACCAACAATGCCACTGAGAGCAGTGGGCTTGGAGGGCAGCCTCCCAGGGAGGTGGAGAGAGGGGACAGCTTCCAGCCAGGGTGTTTACTTTCTTCCCATGATGATGAGGGCAACCATAGCTGAGATGCAAAAAGGGAAGGGAAGAGCATGAAAAAGGAATCGATAAGACAAAAGCACTGTAAAGAGTTAGTTTTCAGCAGACGAGTTGTTTATTTTCCTCTTAGTGCTTTGGCTGATTAAGGGGTGGGGCTCTGATGTGGGAGGCTGGGCTAAAAGATAGAGCAGTGCACTTGCAGCAGCTCTTCACAGGAACGGTTTCCAGTGTATGGGACAGGACTTGTGCTGACAGGACCTGCGTGCTTTGCAGCTGCCTGAATTCTTGTCACAAGAAATCAGGGGTGGCAGGATTCGAAACAGAGACACCGTTCAGCATGAGCACTGCAGGCAAAGTAAGCAAAAGTTTTTATTAGAAAATTTTCTTTGCTGCAGCTGAGTAATGCATTTATAAATGTGGTTTATTTGCAGAGACACTGTAAGTCCTGGTGGTACAGGTGAGAGTTTAGGAGGAAGATGGTACAGGAGACCTGCCTTCACTTGCAGGCCACTGTAGTCTCCTAGGAAATGGTTGTTATGTTCTTCAGGGCAATAATTTATTTCAGGTAAATTCACCAAGTCCAGTCCTCCAACCAGCCTTGGACTTAGCACAGTCATGAAGTGATGTGATGTAACTAAACTGCCTTATTTTCACTGTGTTCATCTCGGAGTTATGGTGAAGTTTATGTGACCAAGCAGCATAATCCTTATGCTCTGTAAAAGGTGTGTTTCTACACCTAAGCTCTCCCTGCTGCATCAACTTATAAGGCTGGTAAAACACACAAGCAGAAAAAAACCCAAACCTATGACTCCAGCTAACACTTGACTTAATAGATGAAATGGGTGATAGTGTGTTTTTGGTGGGTCTGTGGGATCCTGTTACAGTTGGTGAAGGTCACAGGGACTCAACCATCAGAACAATACATAGTTGACCAACGTGTAATTGTAGGAAAGATTATTTGTTCTCAGTAATTCTCAGTTCTTGGCTACCTTTGTTCTTACAAACAGATGTGCTTCGCAAGTGCAAGTTGCGTAATCTTTATTGTGCTGCGTGGGATACAGTGTAAATATATAATCTTTTTTTTAAAGTTAGTTTCCTAGGAAGTGTGGCCCTTTAAGATGTGATTTTTGGCCTCACTTCTGAGTATTTTACTAATCACCCTTGCATTTGACATTTATCTTGGGTTAGGGATGGGCTGGCCACTAGGCAAATTTCTGTCACTAGACACTTTCTGTTAACCCCTCTCCCTTCCCAAGGGGGAAGAGAAAGGGAATAAATGAGAGACACCGAAGGACGGGAAACTAAAACAGCTTTAATGAAACAAAACAAAGAAAACGATACTATGTACAAAACCAATATCAAACACAGCCCCCTCCCCGCCCGATGCTGATTACTCACCATCACCACAGATGCTGGGGTCAGGCACTGGGGAAGTCACAGGCTGGACACAGCAGCAGATGGGAACTGGATTCAGGAATGCACAAACTGGGATCAAACACAGAACTGACCGAGTCCTCCTCGGATGCTGGCCACTGAAGAAGAGAGTGTGACCCTTACGATCCCTCAGCTTTATGCTGAACATGATGTATATGGGATGGAATACCTTGCTGGTCAGTTTAGGGTCACCTGTCCTGTCTGCTCCTCCCTGCAAGGATGAACTTTTACTTCATGGTACCCCTGGTATGGTACCCCAGATTTAGCAGTGACCTTGATCTCCTCAGGAGCAAGTATAAGCAAGATCCCCTCTGCATACCTATCCTTGGTAGTAACTATAAACATCAAGCATTATTACTTCCAGAAGAAGACACTGTCTGCAAAAATCTGCTCTCAACTTCAGAAAGTGTAGCTTCTTAGAAGAGACTTGGCTGAAAAGTAAAATCACTGAACAGAATTAGTTCTAACTCAAACCAGAACAATGTGAAATGCTGAATTCAGTGCAAAGCTCTCTTGAGTCTTTTCAAAGGATTGCTCATTGCCACTTTGGGTCTGGCTGATGAAAATGTGCTACTTTGGGTCACGTATTTAGTATTTCCTAGTAATTATTATCTTTGCTATCAGTTGACGATTTGTTGATAATTAGACATTACTTCTACTTCAAGAGCTTTGGTACTAAAAAGTTGCTTTATCTTTTTTCCCCTGAGAATTTGCAGCACACTGGTGTTGAACTGTTCCAGTCCCAGGGTCCCAGTCACACAGGATACTTACCCATGTGCTAAACCTCCTGCAGCATGGACCCAACACATCTCTGTTTCCCTCTCAAGAAAACGCCACCCGAACGCTTGCTTTCAGTAGGACTTAACAGAGGGACTGAGGGCTTCGTAGTGTCACCCATAAGGTGACACCCATATATTCCAGGGCCTGCAGTTGTTTAAAGCTCTGGGATGGGCAGAGACCACCAAGGAAGAACAGGGCAGAGAGGCCCAATACCTTTGGATACACTAGGACTGAGCTTGTGAGGTGGGAACTGGGGCTGCTCTCTGTCTGAGAACCTGGGAGAGGAGTGGGCAATGCTCCTCTCTCTTCTGAGGACATTCTTTTCTCAGTAGCAGATGATCAGAGGTGCCTAGAGGCCTGTCAGCACCTGGACAAAGCCTAAGGAGCTCATGGACAAATTAGGCTAACAGAAAAAAAAATATATATTGTCTTGGGTATTGGGAATAACCCCACCAAAGTTAAATATCCATTTTGAGAAGGAAGGTACAGTAATACAGATAATTTTGTACTAGAGGGACTGTTGCTTTTTCAAGATTATCTCTCCATAGTGCTACATTGTTTCACATAGGTGTCCTCTCACCCATCACCTCGTGGCTGAACTTGGGCTGTAATAAAATATTACTAAATCTGTATTAGGCTCTGAATTCCATTTTTAGCAATTTTGTCAGTTCCCAACACAGGCAGTTCTAGGCAATACAGACTTTATTACAACCTGATACAGGGCTCTATTTAATGTGCCATCTCCAAGAAGTCAGAAATACACACTGGTAGCCCAACATGGCAAAATTAATCCTCCGAGGAAGTGATAAACAGAGAAGAGCAATGAGGATGGATAAGGCATCCAGTTATCCTGGGAGACTGTTACACGTTGCTGAAATCTTCCTGTTGCAGAAATATGAACAAAGTCAGACCCTATCTTGGTGGGGGGAAATATGGGCTTACATTGTGCTTTGTTGTTGGCTTTTTTGTTGTGTTTTGGGGTTGGTTTTCTTTTCCTATACTTTTCTCTCTCCTCCACATATGAGCAGGAGTTTCACATGTAGAAATGTAAGAATGTGTCTGTGTGATAACTACAAATGTAAGTGCCATCCCTTTTTCTTTGTCTGCAGGTTATTAAATGCAAAGCAGCAGTGATGTGGGAAGCCAATAAACCATTTTCTATTGAGGAAGTGGAAGTTGCCCCACCAAAAGCAAATGAAGTTCGCATAAAGGTACTAAAAATACAATTTAAAACAATTATTATGACATGCATTCTATCTTGCTATTAGTCATATTATTTCTATAGATTCTTAGGATCCAGTCAGAAAACATGAACTAGGTGAGCAGTTACTATTCAGTGACCTCCCTATGGAACATGCTTCAAGTCCGGAATTTGATCATGAGGTTCTTTTAAAAAAAAAAGGTTTCTAGGATTTGTTTTTCGTTTACTAAGACACTTGTGCTTCTAACAGGCTGAAAAAAACAACAGTGCAAGGCAAAAAATTGAATCTCCTACAGCATGAAGCAAGAAATTATCTTTTACTTTGTTTGAATCTGTGCTAGGAAATAGCTCAGTAGGGTTGGGATCTTCCTTATTTAACTGGGTATTGAGCATCTGTTACATTTCAGGGACTTTTTCAGTGGAATTCAGCAGCTGTTTTCATTTTAGAGCAGTTTCAAGTGTTATACAAGTGAGGAGAACTCTTTCATGGGGTTGACAACTCCATTTGTCAGAATAAAAGTTGCAAAGATATATCTGAATGTTTCAAAAGAAATACTGCTGTGCTACCTGCAAAAAAAAAAAGGCAAAATGTGATTTAAAATACTATGTATAACTTAAATTTTTGTATATAATTGTAATTATATATAACATTACATCATAATTAGATTAAAGGCTAATAGAGACCATGAAAATCATGAATCACAGAACCAAAAGTGGTTTACCTCTAGATTTATGGCATGTGTAGGTGATTTTGGTGGGAAGCAAGTGCCTCCTTGTGAATATATGAAGTATTCATGCTGAAGTTTTCTTCCCTTTCCTCTAAATCAGATTGTGGCCACAGGCATCTGCCGCTCTGATGACCATGTGGTAATGGGTGCACTGGTGATGCCTTTTCCAATAATTCTGGGGCATGAAGCAGCTGGTGTTGTGGAGAGTGTTGGGCAGGGAGTAACTTCAGTCAAGCCAGGTATGAAACAGCAGTGAACACAAACCCTGTGCTGAGTTTCCAGATTCCTCTTTAAGTCAAAGATGCTTGCATGCATGTGTACTTGTATTGCAGAGGAAAATGTTCCAACTTTGGTTTTTTTCAAGGATACCTTAGAAGATATTACATGCTATTTATAGCTTTCTGTGTTCCCAATATTGATTTATTTTCAGATGTTCTATTCAATTTCTGTTGGTTTTGGCAGCTTGCTTTCCACCTACATAGTGCTTTTCCTTTCATGGGATTAAAGATTCTTCACCGTTGGTCATAGGAGATCAGGTATTGGCTGCAGGTTCTAGTTTACACAGCTAATCTCTCTCAAGAATAAGGCAAAGTAAAGCACTAGACAATATGTCATAGCACCTTCTTTTAGTTCTCCTAACAGCTAAATAATCCATTTACTTCGGTAGACCAGAACTTAGGTCTGTGTTCAGTTGCTTCACTTTAAAAGCACTGGGGCAGGACTGGGGTGCCAGCCATCCTGCAGGGTTTGCTGGTGTGCTGCAGCAGAGCAGGTGAGTCACCCCCACTCTCTGAGGGCTGCATCACTCTGAGGACACTCACCTGGGCCAGCCGCTGCTCTTGCTACACTCTCTTGGAACCACAGTGGGTAGATACAGAAGTCAATGAAAGATGCTGATTTTCCTCCAGCTGCTGCAAGATGAGGCAGGATGTCTATACACTGCTATGGGACCTAACAAATTCTAACAAGAGCTAAATTTTTAAGATAAATTATACAGTGAACAAAAGCTGCATAGAAACACCCAATTTTATCCAGGCAGTTTCTTACAGTACCAAAGTAGTTCACTTTTAACACTGACGTACTTCCAGCATCTTTGTCCAAAGCAGGTTTCTATGTATGATAGGAAAAAGTTTTATTAAAGATTTCTGCTTTAACTCCAAATAAATATCTTGCAAATTTTAGTGACAGCTCTAATGGCTTTTTCTTTGATGTCTGGGTTCATAAGTCACTCTGTTGTCCAATCCTAGCTGCCGTGTGTTTCCAAGTGAGCTGAAACAGCCGGGCTGAGCACACACACACAATATCACCTTTCTCAGTTGTTGCTTAATTTACACCTTCACGTTCTAAAAAAAGGCCTCAAGATGTGCAAAGTTTCTTTAGCAGAATGATTTAGAAGAACCCATGTCACAGTTCTAAGTTAACTGAGAGTTGGAGTAGTGGGGACAGTTCATGTTCTGTAACCATTTTCCATTTTTTAGTGGAAAGCAAAGATTTCCCTTGACTTTCAACATTAGCTACATTTTAGATCTGCCAAATCACAAATTGATGTGTATTAGGCATTACCTGGCTAGAGATTATTACTGATTTACTATAAATCTTGCTGTGGAAAATGCATAGCAGTAAAAAAAAAACGCACTGGGAAGCTATGTGCTACTTTGTTGCTCATGTGATTAGAGATGTGCTAGAGAATTAGAGATGTCATCTTAGCTTGTGTGTGTCATGGCCTTCTAAGGAATATTTTACATATTTTTACTTCAATGCAACAGCAGTAGGACTGCAAATAGGAAAGAGACTCAAGAGGGCTGGCAAATCGATGCTTCATTTCCCATTCTTTGTATGCACAATTTATAACCCTGTTATCTCGGTAGCCTAATCTGCTGTCCTAGTGGATGTCAATTTTTATCTCAGTTTCTCTGTCTATTTTCCTTTTAAGTAGAAGATGCAATAAACTGATGAACGAGTCCTTTCAGGAATGTCAGTAGCTAACATGGCTTTATGACATAGCTCAGACTCAGTTCTGTGAAAGAAATCAGGAATTTGGCATATTGAAATCAATAGTCATAACTTTGCCCTAATTGTGTCCTTTATAATAGAGAGAGTTGGTTTATCTTCTAAGGGCAGGAGAAGAAAACAAGACCAACACTGCACTCCTAGTGAATATTTGCCTAGGGATTAAATAAATCTGCATCATGTTTCTACCTGCATGGTTCTTGTTTGCCTTTTTTAACCCTCTACACCATTACTATTTTATTTCTAGGAGACAAGGTTATTCCACTCTTTGTTCCACAGTGTGGGGAGTGCAGCAGCTGCTTAAGCACCAAGGGTAATCTCTGCATTAAAAATGAGTGAGTTTTCCTGGGTTATCTATAATTCATATTTGATTTTTATTTATACAAAACTGATCACACACAACATATTTCACTTGCCATTATTTCTGGTCATCTTTCAAACAGCCTTGCTTCAGCTGTTGGACTAATGCCTGATGGCACCAGTAGATTCACCTGTAAAGGAAAAGTAATTCATCATTTTGCTGCTACAAGTACCTTCACTGAATACACAGTAGTGCATGAATCTGCTGTAGCCAAAATTGATTCTGCTGCTCCTCTGGAAAAAGTCTGTCTAATTGGCTGTGGATTTTCAACTGGTTATGGGGCTGCTGTGCAGACTGCCAAGGTAAGTGCTGCGGTGGCTGTTTCTGGTATCGTACGGGGCCTGTTCAGGATTGTGTGGCCTGCGAGTGTGTCGCTAGCACAGCAGCCAGGAGGTACAGCCTCTGTTGAGATGAGGGTGGAAAGAAGATAGTAGTTCTTCACCTACTTCAGTTTCTCTGTCTCTAAGGCACACAGAAGTCTTCAGTTCAAAATCCAGTAGAAATACTTATTACCATCTATTAAGTTCTTTCTCATAGCTGTATCATCTCTAGAAAAATATTACAACAAAACTGGTTTTTTTTTTATTGCAGCTTGAGTCTAGAATACATGGAAGCCTATATATGCAACACTCACGATTTGTAGCAATATATGAATGTGATTTTTGCAAAGCTGTCACTGTCTCCAGTGGAGTGATAGTGCAGAACTTAACACCGCTGGAACAGGAAACATCATACAAAAAATGTGTCTCTAAATATGAAGCTGAGACATGTAATGAAAACCTGGTCTCAGAAATGTATTTCAGGGACAATTTATCGTAATCACATGTAGATTTATAACAATATAGCTGGCCACAGCACTAGTAGGTATATGCAAACTCCTTCTCAGCAGGTAATCTCTAAATTACAAGAAGTGGTTTAAGTGAAAACACTGATAATAAGAAAATACATTGTTCTTTACCTAGATCATAACAGTATGCTGTTTCTTTGGCTATTCTAGGTAGAACCAGGCTCCACCTGTGCCATCTTTGGCCTTGGAGGAGTCGGCCTCTCTGTTGTCATGGGCTGCAAAGCAGCTGGAGCTTCCCGCATCATTGGCATTGATATCAATAGCGACAAGTTTGCCAAGGCCAAGGAGCTGGGAGCCACCGACTGTGTCAACCCCAAAGACTTCAAGAAGCCTATTCACGAGGTGTTGATAGAAATGACTGGCCAGGGTGTGGACTACTCCTTTGAGGTCATCGGCCGTACCGAAACCATGGTATTCACCTGAAAGATGTGGTCAGATGAGGCATTAGCTTGTTAGCTCTCTCTTTGCTAACCTGCTAAGCACCAAGGGTGAGGAGCTGAGAGCCACTCAAAAACGCTGAGCTAACTTTAAACCTGTTAAGTCCAGCTATCTGCCAGTGAGATGCAGGGACTGAAGCATGCTCAAAAATTTAGAAAAGGCAAGTTCAATGTAATTGAAGGCTATGTGACAGCCACCTAAACAGGGTGGCTAGGTGTCACATAGCCCACTGCCTGCTTTCCAACAGTGGCATATCACTAAAGACAAAAATGGGAAGGAGAAAAAAGCTAGGACATAACTAACCCATGACAACAGGTACAATGCTGTGAGCAGATACAACGGAAATTTTTTGATGTGCTTTCAGTTACAAAAATTGAATCGCATGCTGAGCCCTGAGAGGAGAAGGAATTCAAACTTCTGTGGCCCGACAGCAAGTGATGCCTGGTACTGAGGTGTCCCTCTGTTTCCAATGCAGGCTGCAGCCCTGGCCTGTTGCCAGTACAACTACGGAGTCAGTGTGATTGTAGGAGTGCCTCCCGCAACACAAGAGATCACTTTTGACCCCATGCTCCTCTTCACCGGTCGCACCTGGAAAGGGTCCGTCTTTGGAGGTAAACACTTCGAAAAATGCAGTTTAACTGGCTTGGGAAAATTAGAACGGATCTTGAATTAAATAGGATGTATTTAAATTCATTGCTTAAGTTATCCTATTGGAAGTAACATTGATAGCTATTTTGCTGGCAAAGAAACACAAAGGGAATTAACTCTGGGAATTGTTAGTTAATTGTGAGAGAAAAGAGCGAAAAACAGAGAAGGAGGGAGGAAGGAGGGGGAGAGAACAGGCAGAGAAAGAGAAAGGAAGAGATAAAAAGACAAAAAATAGACAAAAAGATGGGGAAAAGAGAATAAAATGAGATGAAAAAATGAGAAAAAAAGGAGAGAGAAAAAGAAAATAAGGAGAGGAAGAGATGGAGAGTCAGGACCCTAAAGGACATTCGAGGTCAGACCCATCTGATTCCAGACAGGCCAGACCCCAGCTCAGCCCCTTGCCAGCTGCTGTCAGCTCCTTCCAGGTCTTTCTCTACTCTGAGCTCTCCCAGCAGAGTCCTACATGCAGCAAGCCCTCACTCACTCAACACAAAACCGAAGGCTACAGAAAACTCATTTCCAGGAACAGGTTTTCTCACTCACAAACAGTTCCTCTGATGTCTAACAGACACCTGAAAAAAATAGCAGAGACAAATCAAGTTCTTTTGGAAGGCCATCCTACTATTTAAGACAGCTTTATTTAGTACTGCTTGTATGCAAAAAGAGACACCTGGTCAGAAATTTTGACTAGGCAATCAAGTTTTCAGTTATGAACATGGATGTCAGCACTCCAGATTTTCTATGATGTGTGATTTAGTGGATGATATATCAACAGACAAGTTGAAACAATATTCAATGAGGGGGAAAGTTTGGATTCTGTAAAGATTCGAATTTTTGTTGTTCTACTAGTTAAGCACTCCCCGGGTTTGTCATATGTAGATTAGCTGTGCTTCACCCCATGTCTCCTGCTAGCACTCTGTGTTACATAAAGACGTGCTGCAGCATTTCATCATGCTCTTCTGCTACAGAAAGTGTACCTAAAAATTTAACCTGCTATGGGTTTAAACTATTTTCATAAGCATTTAATGTTTCATTATCCATTGTCTGTGGGTTTTTTTCAGGCTGGAAGAGTAAAGAATCAGTTCCTAAACTGGTTGCTGACTACATGAAGAAAAAATTTGTTCTGGATCCATTAATCACCCACACACTTCCTTTCACTAAAATCAACGAGGGGTTTGATCTTCTAAGGACAGGGAAGAGGTAAATATTGTTCAACTGTGAAAAGGTTTTATATAAATAACCTAAAGGAGCTGTATGGTAACACAGGGTATGACCTCATGGCAGAGCATGGGGAAGGCAACCCACTGTGCCCCTCAATATCACCCAGCTCACCAGTGAGGAAGTCTGTCCATGACCACTAGTAAAGAGCACACAACCAGGGAGTCTGGGAATGCCAGGCTGTGGAGTGGCAGGGGTCAGCCACATCACACTGAAAGAACCCTTCTAGGATGAGGAGCAGGAATACAGAAATGGCCTCTGTCTACTGGAAGAGCAACTCATCATTCCTCTTGTGAGTTAGGGAACAGAGTCCCAGTGCACTTAGTCCTTAAGTCACTGGGTATTTTATTTTGACCTTATAAGCTTTTCAAAAAGGAAAGTAACTGGAGTACATACACGCTGCGAACTCAGAATGTAGCTCTCATGCATTCCTCAAATATTACGAGAGTTCAGCTCAAACTCTGTTTTCATATGATGTTGAAATCAGAAATACTGTTTGCCAAAGACATTTGACAAGATTCACCATGGGAATTACTGAAAATTCTCCTTGGCAGAAGTGGTAAATGCATTTGCATAGGTTAGTATGTGTGGGGAGTACCCTTTTTGAAAGTTCTAGCTGTTTCTAATATTCACAGGCTGGAGAATTACATTCATGTTTTCTTTTCATAGTCATTTGCTAGCAGTTATTTTAGATGTTACTTACTTTAAAAATAAAAAGGAACAGAAGAATTTACCCTCTGAGGTTTGCTCTCAGGTTCTAACTACACAGCGTGCACGTCATTTTTTGACTGTCCTTATTTTAAATGTGCTGTAAATGTGAGTTTTAGATGTTAGTGTAACGAACAGGGAAAGGGGTGAGGACACCAATGCCGTCAGCTTTGCTAAATGAATGACAGTCAACTTGAAGACAGAGGTGTGTTACAGCTGCCCCTTTTTAACAAGTGAAACACTGCAGTGTTTCTGCCCAGAAGGAGCTGTCCCATTCAGAGCTTACCCTTAGAGTCATTTGTAACTGGAAGGATGTGTCTAAGCCCCCCTGGCTCCCCAGCCTGTACTTGTCAATGGCTAGGAGCCCTGGGCTTTGTGAGCAAAGGCTTTGCAACCTTGGATGAATTTTGTTCTCTCTGTCTACAGCAAGGCTTCCACATCTGCTCTGTCATTTTGCTGGAACTTGGGTGCAGTGGGGACAAGGGGGGTGGGGAGGGAGTACCCTGGTTGACACCGATAGATTTTCAGAGCCAACAGCGATGTTTTGCTGCTGTGTGCCCAGAGGCTTTTCTACTGTCACTAACTTGTCATTTTATATTGCAGTATTCGCAGTGTCCTGGTGTTTTAGGATTCCCAATTTTTAAGAAACAGATGGTTCAGCACCAGTACAAACTTCAGTATCCTCCAGTACGAAATACAAACCAAGACAGTGCTGAAAGGTCTACACCACCACCATGCTTGAATAGAAGGATCAAGCTCAAACCCCAGACTTCAAGAAACAGCATTTATAAATTAAATCGAAGAATGGTTTGGTTTGGTTTGGAAGGGACCTTTAAAGGTCTTCTAGTCCAAAACACCTGCAATGAGCAGAGACATCTTCAACTAGATCATGTTGCCCAGAGCCCCATCCAACCTGACTTTAAAGGTTTCCAGAGACAGGGCATCTACCACCTCTCTGCATAACCTGGTTCAGCTATTCACCATCCTCATTGTATAAATTTCTTCCTTAGATCTAGTCTAAATGTATTCTTTATTAGTTTAAGGCCATTACCCCTTTTGCTGTCACAACAGGCATGACTAAAAAGACAGCCCCCATCTTTCTTATAGGCCCCTTTAAGCATTGTAAGGCCACAGTAAGGTCTCCCTGAACTCTCTCAGCCCTTTCCCAAGGGAGGTGCTCCAGCCCTCTAGTCATTTTTGTGGCCCTCCTCTGGACCTGCTCCAATGATCTTTTTCTGCCTGCCTTTTTCTTCTGATTCCTGCTTTAAATCCTCTGTATTGTGCTGCAATTTTGTTTTAATAGCCAGCTATGAATTAAAGGGCTAAAGCTGCTGTCACAGGTTCTACAAAAGGTTAGGACTTTTTAAATTTGCTTTTAATATGCAATCTTTTAATAAGAAAATAAAGGAAACTGTTTCTGTGGGCCTTCATTAACACCAAAAGGTTAACAAATTTGTGCATGCAGCTCACCACAGTAAAATCTGAACTATATGTCCACCTGAATGATTTTAGCATGCCATTACCTGATTGGCAAGGAAAGTACTGCAGAGATTAAAATTTATGGTGGCCGTGTGTTTCAACTATAATTTCAGTAAATTTAAGTAAATCATAGACTTAGGTACTGCAAAATGTTACACTGGATCCCACTGAAGAGTTTATCAGATTAACACTTCCAAGCATTTCATATAAAACCACTGTGGTTTTGTTCTGTGTTGTGGTTTGGACTCTTTACTTTTCTTGGGTATGTTTTAACATTTTTATCAGCACGGTTTTAGATCTTTGGCCAATTTATAACAAGTGCATCTGATGCTTGGGAAACAATGTCTAGAAATATGAATGTGAATCAAGTATTGTTCTTTGTTTCCATTAAAGAAAGGGGAGGTTTCTTAACCTTTAAGGGTGACTACAGAGTAAATGGGAAGAAACAGGTGACCGATAACTGGAAGAACTCAAACACAAAGCATCTTACTGCTTTCTGCATTTGTAATATGGAAGCAGGACCAGAGGCTACTTCTACCTTGGCAAACTCAACTTGGCAACAGTCAACATTGACTTACCTTGTGAAAGTACTCGTGCTGAGGATGACTGACTGCTTTGTGTCAGCAGAAAGCAGTCCTTGAGCAGCCCAAGCTTGGTTAATGATTTGAGGGTAAGTTTACCATGAGATTACACTTTAAGAGAAGATCTTTAAACATGTGTGTAATAAACTCAGTTTACGCAGCAAGTAAGACTCAGACTTCAGTCACTTGTTTCTGTGGGGTTACCTGTGCAGCTAGGTCTGAAGATTTTTTTCTGGACCGTAAAATATTTATTTTCAGGTGCAGTTCAGCTGAAGAGTTCTGACCTCTTTCAATACAGGTTGTGTGTGAATGGGATCACTATTCAAAACTGAAGGAGAGGGAGTTTAATTCCACTTAACTGATCTCAACTGTAGTAACAGATTCAGCAGAAATAAGAGCATAATATCTCACTTCTCAGAGTATTCTCACAAAATGTTTTCTGTGGAGGCTACACTAATTTGTTGCATGTTTTAACTCATTATTTAGAAGCCAAAGAAAGCCTGTTTAAACCTAGTTTGTGAGGACAGAAAGGAGAGGTGAAGTAAGCTCTATATGCCAGATACATGTTTTTCCCAAGGCATTCCCTATTGCGTGAAGGGTAAAGAATGTAACAGCAGTCCTCAGAGTAGAAGAAAAAAACAGAGCTAGG
The DNA here is from genome assembly GCF_000691845.1 of Merops nubicus. Classification (NCBI taxonomy): domain Eukaryota; kingdom Metazoa; phylum Chordata; class Aves; order Coraciiformes; family Meropidae; genus Merops; species Merops nubicus. The sequence goes on along the minus strand of NW_008614152.1, from coordinate 1,965 downwards.
CAACAAAGTACAATGAAGCTCCATCCTCTGTTTTCTTCAGGATCATGCAAAGCCCGTTTCTGTTGTTGTAATCTGCCAAGCACAGTAACTACTTGCTGTTATTATCTTTATTAGGATAGCTGCTGGGGACCAAAACAATAAACCCATGAAATCATTCTTAGTAGGGACATTTTATAAGGCAATAATACAGTTCTGCTTTCACATGGAGGAATGAAGAACTGGCTTCTGACTGGGGAATGACAAATTGTTCATTCTGTCCTAGAGTATGATCCCCCTGAAGATCCTCATCCACACTCAGCTAAAGATTAATGTTTGTGTGATTCTGCAGGTCTAGACAGCATGTTTCTGACAGACCTTCCCAATGGCTCTCTGACTCTGAGGTACTCCAGGGGGGGTCAGGTCCACATCCAGCAGCTCTCTGTGAGCCTCTGTTTAGGAGCTTTCCTGCAAACGAGCAGGGTCCACACCCTGCATCACAGCACAATCTGTCCTTTAGTATATGATGACACTAAAAAAAAAATCCACAAAAGTAATGTAAAATCCAGTAACTACACAAGAGACAAACATTTTGTCTGAAAAAGCACAAACAGTGTCTCCTCCGACCATAAACTATGTCAGTGTTTATTGAATATGACTTGGCCTTGTGCACAGATGAGCACTCCTGTGTTTCAGCTCCCCTACAACATCTCAGCCACCCAGCAAAGTCTCCCTGGAGCCTTCTCGTCTCCAGGCTGAACAATCCCAACTCTCTCAGCCTTTCTTTAGAGGGGAGGTGCTCCAGCCCTCTGAATATTTTTGTGGCCCTTTTCTGGACCTTGTGTAGCTCCAGCAGGCAGATGCTGTCCAGCTCTGTTTTTACATGCTTGTAAGATGACCCTTGTTGACTGGGCATCACAGGCCAGTGGTCATTACCACACAGCAATTACCTCTCTATTGCTTCCAGGTTATCTGACGGATCAGCATGGATCCCTGTAATGAAAACCACTGTGCTACACAGATAATAGGGAGGTGACAGGCCAATGTTTTCTTCAAGGCCTGTCACATCTTTGGGAGCTCACAAGTAAAGCAAATTTTTCTCTTGCAAGATACAAAATCTATCATGATTTATGGTATGATTTTTTATTTTTTTTTTCTTTTGAATGCAGAAGGCAGACCAGACCGAATATTGAAACCTTTAAAAACTTTTTTTCTGAAAATCTGCATTCCTGGAAATCACACATCACTAGGGCTCACAGTCGGATGCAGGCTACCAAAGATGAGCAAAGAAACCTATGAAAAAATAGAAGCTTCCTGGAAAAAAACTGCTAAACGTCCGCAAGCACCTGAAATACAGACCAAAATGATTCAAATGCGGATCAAAATGATCCAAAAGTACATGGTCATTCTAGAGCCAGGTGCACATGTCCATGAGAGGAGCAAGGCAGCACCTGGCCATCATCATGCAGAGGTTGGGCTTGATCACCAAGGCTAAAGAACAGGCTGCCCAGCAGCACTTCCACACAACTGGAACCCCTGTCACACCACAGGACCACCATGTGCCCAGCAAGAGCTCAGCCAGTTGCTGGGGCAAGATAGTGTGGCTGGTCTGCGATGGTGAAGCTAGAGATGGTCACAGGGGACTTGAAAGCTTGGGCTTTGGAATGACAACTGCAAGTGCTGCTGTTGACCTTTCCCCTGGCTGCATGAGACACAGCTGGGACATGGACAAACCAAGTACCAACATAAACCTCTCCAGGCAGTCCCCTGCACATACACCAATGGGGGCTATGTTAAAAGAATTCCCTGGCACATTTTCCTCTTATTAGTCCGGTGAAAAGAGCTGCAACACCACAGAGAGTTAAGCTTCACTCCCAAAGGCCATGACTGTTTGTTCACCATATCATGTTGTCACTGCCTTCCCTTCTACCTTTTAATTTGTAACCCTTTGGCACATACCTCGGCATGAACCGCTGCCAGGCCAAATAC